>NC_041394.2:76342238-76514986 GCF_900747795.2 Erpetoichthys calabaricus
GTAGTATTATCATTTAAAGGCAACTTTTATTTCTTATTACAGAAACCAAAACACTAGGGGTCTCATGTATAAACGGTGTGTACGCACAAAAATGTTGTGGATGCCTGTTTCCACGCTCACTTTGAGATAAAGCCATAAAGCCACACACATTTCTGCTTGGTTTTACAAACTGGCAGCACCCAGCGTCAAAGCAGTGCTACTGTTTTTGTGGTCTTTCTTTTTCAGATTCACATCCATAATGCAGGTTTTATCAAATACACCAAAATTAATAGCATATCATTTACAAATTTAAAGCATTTGATTGTAATCATTCTGTAACAATATAATGGAATGGCCAAACTATTCCAAATACCGTAGCTGCTTTAGTGTTGTTACTTTTAGTGCACCACTGAGAGTATTTTAACCTGTTTATTGTATCTGTGTGAAGCACACACTGCATCATGAAAACCACCAGCATCTGCATGGATTCCACTCACCCATGCCACAGTCTACTTGAACTTCTCCCGTCTGGCAAACACTTCAGAGCTTTTCCTGCACAGACCTCCAGGCTCAGAAACAGTTTTATTCCAAGAACTATAAACGCATTCAAATCAATCCATCCAGTGCTCCTTGTAGAACTGTTTGTACTTATAAGTACAATTACCTCACTGTAAACTTGCGATAGTTATAATATTGCACAACTTGTGCCACTTTATTAACCCTTTGCACTATCTATACTTTATGTACATGTATATTGAACTTATGCTTTAATATTGTATATTTTTCATTGTTCGTTTATTGTGTTATTATTATTATTTTATCATTTTATAAGAAAATAAGTTTATAGAGTAGTTGCATATTAATTCTCATTGTACCATACAATGACAATAAAGGAATTCAATTCAATTCAGTAGAAGACAGCGCATATTTGCAGATGATGACGACTGGCTTCTAAGTCGATTTAGGTTTCCAAGAGCTATTCTCTTGGAGCTGTGTGCTGTTGGAATACAAGGATGTATACTTGATATTATTTTTATGATGAAATGTATTAAATATGTATATTACATTTTACAGATAAATTGTTAACTTCATTTAAATAATATATACTGTTAATAATTAAACATGTGGGGGGGCACGGTGGTGCAGCAGTAGCGATGAGATGGTGCCCCAACCAGGGATTGTTCCAATCTTGCGCTCTATAATTGCTGGGACTGGCTGGCTGGATGGAATAATTAAACATGTATAACAAAGATTTTTTCAATGTTCCTTAAAAGGTTTGAAGAATCCGTGTTCTAAGCTTACAGTTGGTTTTACATTTATTACAGACACTTATTGTGTGGCAATTGGTTACATGCAGAAAGAAAAAGAAGAACAGGAATTGGGGGATTGGTATGTTTGACAGAGACAGTACTGCTGCAATAAATTTTTCCATCCAGGGTTGCATGCGCATCCCAGCGAGCATCTTGCGAGAGGCAGGAACAATCCATGGAGGGGGTGGCAGCTCATTGCTAATGCTGTGCCAACATGCCCCAATAACTTTAATACATGCTTTAATGCATTTCATCATGAAAAGTATATCAAATATACATCTTAGTATGCTAAAATTTTAAGAGAGCTGTAATATCATGAATGTAATGTATTCTGTGTGGTGATCACTGCCTGTGCACTTTTGTCGGTGTAAGAGTAAGCCTGCATAGGAAGCATAAAGCAATTAATTTCTGGGTTAGGGAACACTTATAAGACAAAGCATTTAAAGTACTACTTTAGTTATAATGGGATTTGAGAAACTCTAGTAAATTAAATATCGATTTTAAGATGAAGTTTACGATGTTCTACTTTAATGACAGAATAAACTATGAGATTAAAGTGGAAATTTCGAGACTACTTTAATCTCGACATAGAACTTTTAGAAATAGAAACACAATCCTGAATATGACAGAGAAAATAACACCCTTTGGTGCAAGCATAAACATAAAATCATGTTACAAGAGAAAAGTGTGACTTGATAATTAAACTGTTGTTTTGGTTACTTGGATACTTACGATTTCTTTCCATTTTTTTTCATGTTCTTTTCAACCTGAAATTTTCGCCGCACACTGTCTGTATGAAACTGACTTATCCGTGTATTTTGATCCTTGTTGAGCTTAGAAATTTTTTTCAAGTGCTTCTTCCGCATCTCCTTCATCTCCTTATAATGCTTTCTCAGTAGTTTTAGGTACCCCTTCTGCTGACGGAGCTCTTCTATTGACTGTGCTTGGACATCTACAACAGAAAATTAATCCAAGGAAATGAACAAATCCTTCATCCAACTTTGATCTAAACTAAAGGAGATCAGTAGTTCGAAAGAAATCTTATTTTTGCTAATACACTCTATAAACTGCCATATCTGGCAAATTCAGAAACCAGACAGGAACCATTACATCAACATTTGCCAGATATTTGCAATAGTATGACCATACTCCTGCATCTTATTGTACTTTACCAGTAAATTGTGAACATCTTATTTTCAGGGTCCACTAAAAATGAAGAAAAAACAAAGTCTAGTGTGGTTAGTCTTAATTTTAGCTCTATCCCATCAAAACAGGACAGAGGTGTGTATACTACTGTATAGGTTTGTGACTAACACAAGTGTTTCCACAGATATGCACATAATATGTAATTTGGCTGTTTTGAGTAAAAAAAAAAGTAAATAAAATGATAGTACATGGATAAAGTACAAAGGCAATAGATTTATATTTAATGGTGACATAAAGAGCCAGGGCAATCAACAAACTGACTGGGACCTTGGAACTTTTACATAGTCTCCCCATCCCTGCATCTGCATCCCTAACTCTTTCCCAACTTGAAACTGTCATTTTAAAATAATGAATTCATTTAATTAAAATAATTATTTTATAATTGCATTTTATAATTTAAAAAAGTATTAATGTGCGAGTCTCATTATATACTTTAAAATTATACCGTGGAAACGAGTTAGATTCTGTCTTTGAATATGGCGTAGGGTCCAGTATAAAATAAATCACTACAGACTTGATATATACCCATTATTTGGACGCTGTTTTTATTTTGATAAATACTGATAATGGCCCCTCACATTACACAGGACAGCCAACTACAATGTACTTTGTTTCATTATTTTGGAAACTGATGAGACAAACATAGCAAAAACATTCCATTTTCAAACCATTGTAGTTATTAATTTATATTGTTGACAATGCTTGATTATATCGAATGACTTCTGTCCCTGTTAAATGTTAGCTTTTGCCTTTTAACAAAGCTTTAAAGTCAAATATGTTGGTTATAGTAACTTTTACTTTTTTTGTATTTATTTCTGAATTTAATTACTTTTTTCTGGTCCATTGACAAATGTGTATAATTAACATCGCATGAAAGTGAGAAAAAAATCCAATATACATCAACATAAGCAAAAAACCATGGACATATAAAAATATAAAACAGGAAAGAAAGAGAGATTTTCTTTGGCAATAATCCTCCGTGTTTATCCATATTCAGTATAATGTTTTAAAGGGAGCTGTAAAGAGGATGTTATGGGCATAAAGAAATGTAATGTTTGTCAATTACCCTCAATGGAATGACATTTCATGCAATGGTGTAGCTATTGAGATAATTAGAAGGCAGTCTGTCAATGTATAAGAAAGTGTAAAAAACTTGCTTTTTAATGCTAATGAACACCTCCCAAAAACAAAACAGCTACCCAGTTTATTAATGTGAATATATACATTATTTTGAAGTTTCTCTATCTCAAAGGCCTATACTTGTAGGGGTAACAATGCTCTGTCTCATTTAATTTGTTAATTGCTTGGTCTGTTCCAACTCTATTTTAAAGTAATCAGCAGAATTTGGGACACCTGTGCAAATTGTTTGCTTCAATTTGCTTTAATTGCTGCAGAACATCTGTAGGTTGTAACCTATTAGTTGCTCCCTGAAGAAGGCCCATTTGTGATATTCTGAGATTCCCTTTTTTTGTCAGGTTTTGCTAACCTAAACTTTAAATATAAACCTTTGGCAGTTTACTGCTTACCTTTTCATAATTTTAGGTCATTTATTGCATTTCAGTTGATTAAATTTGAAGAAAAACTGCAAAAACTGAGGTGTTCTAAAACTTTTGACCAGTAGTGTATATATACTGTATATCGTACGTTTATGCTAGGAGTTAACATGCACTAAAATAAGTAATGAGTTTACAAAGAAAGTAATAACAACATATATAGCATATTAGTACAGTGAACTCTTATTTTAGTCTGTAACATGTGCTTATACTTTGAATGTAATCCTACAGTATTGTCAGCATTATTTAAGCACATAATTCCCTTACACATCCCTATTTTATGTTCTTATGTGTGGAAGAATAATTTTAGGGTAACAGCATTCATCTTAAAGGAATAGCATATAGGGTTAATAAATGTGGAAAACCAAACAAAGGTCAAGTGAACAACAAAATGTACACTGAAATATAAGAATTGGTCTAGGAAAAATACTGAAATGGTCAAGTAATGAAGAATGTACCACAAGAAAGGTTGATGTAATATACAAAATGTAATGAAGGATGACTAAGAAATCAGCAGATGTCCTATAAACTTGAATGGACAATTGTTATACGCACAGAAATTGCAAGGGTGGTGTCTCATCTCAAAAAGTAGAAGAAGAACCAGAATATAATATACAGTAAGAGACTTTTATTTTATGTAAATCATTTGGGTGTAGGCCAAGGAACCAACCAGAGTAAAATGTATGCATTGATTAACACTGAATGTAAATTCAACAGTTTACAAAATTAACCTCTATTCTTTGTTTCTCTGATCATTCTGACCATGCCATAACAGACTGCTTCTAAAGAATGCTCCCTCCAAGGCATTTTGCCGAGAAGTCATTAAAAGATACAATGAACAGCTTTTCTCCTGCCTGATTACTGAACTGTCCTGTTAGAGGACGTTTCTTTCTTTAATAAGATGTTCAATTTCCACCACATATGTCTGTGTCAATTTTTTGATTTACTCACCTACATTGCAAGTCACAATTTATAGGTCTTTACATATTCGGATACTCGCTATTGTGTTCTTACTTAATACAACTTGTTCATTCTATTATTCAGGAGCCTTACTTGTGGTGAAAAAAGCTAAACATCTCACATCTCACATCTACAATAACGTCTTTCTAACTCAATTCATATTTACTTTGTATATGATAATTCCTTCTGTTTTACTTGATTTTATATTAAATTAGTAAAATGGAAAAAATCAACAAAAACTAATGTTAATTTAAGTACCAAAGTCATGGCTTACCATTTAATACACTCGCAATCAAATCATTTCGCTGCACTAGAAAGCAAAAAATTCAAAAGACAATGAGTAATTTACAATATCAACATGATTTCATAAATATGACTTTGATAAAACATCAAAATACTAGTAAAGTCAATTTAATACTAAATTCAACTGTAGTCTGACTGTTTATGGTAATTTTGCGAGCAAGGTTACAAAATTTTGCTTGGTTGAAATATACATACATTCACTGTGCAAATATCAATGCAAGTATCTAATCAGCCAATCATGTGGAAGCAGCGCAATGCATAAAATCATGCAGATACCTGTACAGGTTTAAAGCTTGACTTAATGTTCACAAATACCAGAATGGGGAAAAATGTGATCTTAATGATTTCAACTGTGGCCTAATTTTTGGTGCCAGAAGGGCTGGTTACAGTATTTCTGTATCTGTTGATCTCCTGGGAGTTTCACATACAACAGTGTCTATAGTTTACTCAGAAAGGTGCACAATCAAAAATAACATCCAACAAGTAACAGTTGTGCAGATGGATACACCTTGTTAAGGCCAGAGGTCAGGGCAGAATGGCTAGACTGATCTATATTACTAAACGAAGGTTGTATATATGCACGGATGCCAGACGCACCGAAAGCGCACCCGCACTGTGCCTCAGCGCCCCAGAGTCAAACCCAGTGGCTTCCCAGAGTCAGCAGGTGGCACCCAAACAACACAACCTGTAAAGTAAACTTCACATCACAATACAACCGCCGCCCGAACGTGAACGCGCACACCACCGCATATACAACCTTCGTTTAGTAATGTTTGTATATATGCAAAGATTACAGAGGCCAGAGGCACCGACAGCGCAGGCGCACTGCGCCTCAGCGCCCCTGAGTCAAACCCAGCGGCTTCCCAGAGTCAGTAGGTGGCGTCCAAACAACACAACACGACCTGTAAACTAAACCGGAGGTAAAGCGTGCACGCCAGGTTGTATATATGCACTGCCGCCCGAACGCGACCGCCCACACCACCGCATATACCACCTTCGTTTAGTAATGTAGCCCTCCAAGCCCGGATCTGCCGCAATGGTCACTTCAGCATGCGAATCCGCCGCCGTCAGCAAACGACACCTAGCTAACGACACAGCCATAGAAAAACAAAAACGAGACCGCATGGATGTAAACAATGAACGCAGGTGCCTAAAACGTGCTTCTGAAACACCAGAACCAGATGAGTCATGGCTCCAAAAAGAAACCGCTTTAGTACAAATATGATTATTTAATTAAATGAAAACTTTCCCAGGACGCAATCACCCCCCATGATTTTTCTTCCCTCCAAATATCGGAGGGAACAGAAAGTGATTGCCATTCTTGGATTTGCGATTCTTTCGAGAATCGTGGGTTTGCTGGTTCAAACTAACTGAAAGACTACTGTAACTTGGAAAATCACTCTCTACTGCTGTAGTGAGCAGAAAAGCATCTCAGAATGCATAACACATTGAACCTTGAGGCATTTGGAATACCAGCAGAACGCCATATTGGGTTTCACTCCTGTCAGCCAAAAGTAGAAAACTGAGGCCACAATGGGCACAGACCCACCAAACCTGAGCAACCGATGACAGAAAAACCTTGTCTGGTCTGATGAACCTCGATTTCTGCATAGATATACAGACAAGGTAGGGTCAGAACTTGGTGCCAACAGCATGAATCTATGGACTCAACCTGCCATGTGTCAGCAGTTTACACTGGTGGCGGTGGTGGTGTAATGGTGTGGGGAATATTTTTGGACACACTTTGGGCCCATTAATACCAATGAGTACTGTTGCTGACCGTGTGCAACCCTTCATGGCTATAATATACCCATCTTCTAATGTCTACTTTCAGCATGATAGTATGCCATGGCACAAAGTAGAAGTCATCTCAAATTGGTTTCATGAACATGACAAGGACAGAACACCTTTGAGATGTGATGGAACAGGAGATTTACAGCATGAATGTGTAGCTGACAAATCTGCAAAAATTGCATGATGTAATCATGTCAATGGGGATCAGAATCTCATAGGAATATTTCCAACATCTTATAGAATTCACGCCACAAAGAAATTACTGTTTTGAGAGCAAAAGGAGGCCCTACCCAGTATTAGTATAGTGTTCCTAATCATTTGTTCTGTGAGTATATGCTGTATACTCTGTGCTCATATATATACACAGTATGTTTACGGTATCTTAATGACAAAAGATGTTTCAAAATATTAAGGAGTCCACTTCTATGCAACAGCAACAGTTATTAATGCTGAGGAAGGATAACTGTGAACATTTATGCCATACCTGGACTAAAGCTGACATCATTTGAATTACCCAGCAATAATGGCCTTGGGACAGGCTGAGGGGTGCTAGTGGTGGTGACAATGCCATGTCGTTCCACAGCAGCCTGGTCAGTTTCACTTCTTTCATGATAGTTCTCCTTACTATTGAGGGTTCGCTACATTAAAAAAATAACCAACAAATTTGATCAGGAACTTGCAAAAAACTACCAGAAAGCTGATTTAAAAAGTTAACAGTAGAATTAAGACAACAAACTGAAAGCTTCTGACCGGACTAGACTGCACCTACACTAAAAACCATGGGGCATGAATTTATTTGAATTAATGCAATCAATGTTTTTAGTAAAATTATGAAAACAAATGAAAAAATTAAAAAAATGTTCTAAAGTCCACATGAGTACAATCAATTTTGTTTTACTGCTTTATCATCTTAACTATTTAATCTTTAACTATTAGGATAAATACAAATAAAATGAACCGATATGTTACCTCACTTTCTCCCATTAGAGATGCCAGCTTCTTCTCTCTTTCATCCAGAGACATCAAATGTTTGATGGGATTAGTTAGTGCTTCTGCATACTCTGTAATTGATTGCATGACAGAAAGAACACAAAGAATGCTCACCATTATCAGAAATAAAAAAAAAGTTCCATATAATGTCAATAATAAAGTGATAATTCTAATAGTCAAAAATCCTGGAATTTGAAAGCTGGAGGTTATTAGATCAAATTCCTTCGGAATCATTTATTCCATGTAAGTATCACGCCAGGACAGTGTTTGTAATAAGTGTGGCCAGGCATAGATTTGCTGCGATTTTTCAGCTATTTCACTCTTCCATGTGTGTGAGTGTGAGTTGGGTCAGAGTATTTCAAGAAAATTACCCAAGCAGGAAACCTGGATATTGGCCATTTAAAGGTTTTAAGAAGTTAATTAAAACAAGAAACATTTCTAAAAAAACATATACTGTATACTAGTAAGAAAATTGCACCACTGAGATTTTCTGACTGAAAAAAGACGTTCGGATGGAAGAAAAAACATGCTTGTGCAAAACCATTTTTTCTCTTTACTGAATGTTAACAAACATTTTAAAGTAGTGGATTGCAAGCATCCCACAGGAACAAATAGTTTTAATTTCTGTTTAAGTGAATTCATAGTAAGATAACATAATACCTGCTTAACCAATTTGTGGTGAAATTCTACCCCAACAACACTGAACAAAAGGCAGGATACAGGCTTGGACAAGGAGCCAGTGAATTACAGGACCCACTCACACACACATCCACATCCACACTTGCACTCACACAAGGCCAGTTTTATTATTACACAATTTTATTCAGCTTGCCCTCTCTGTTTTGCAATCAATTTTTTTTTACCCACTTTTACTGAACTGATTTTCTTTAAACTTTGCATGCAAGGTGATCTTTTGTGACAATGCAATATTTCATCAATTTTGACCCAGGATCTGTACATTATTTACATCAAACATAAATTTCTCATTTCCTAATATTAGAACTTTAGCGAATACACATGAATTTGTGCTGTTGGTCAAGTGGTTAGCATACTGGACCTTTGATCATACGGTTGAAGGTTCAAGACCAATGTTGACAAATTAATTAAGAAAAAAAAAATAAGAATTTTGATTAATTGATATTGAAGTTTTGTCAAATTACTTCAATATGATAGTTAACTAACATTGGTCACGTGGTTGGATGTTAAATCAAATGGTCGAATGTTTGAGACCAATGTAAACAAAGCAATTTTTTTTTCTAATTTTACCAATTTTTCTTCATTTATATACAAATTTGGGGAAATATTCTTTTCAGTGATTTGGTGATATTGGCTAAGTCAATAAAGTGTTGGGCTTTTCTAAGATAGATTGAAGGTTTGATTCTCCAATAGACAAACGCACATTTCCAGTGTTTCCCAAGTGTAAGGTTTCACCGTGGTTAGGATTTTCTGAAATGAATATGAATGGATGTTAAGTTTCACTTTAAGATCGTGGGTTCGATTCCACGCTGTTGCTGAGGTCATTTCTGCCGAATCACCTTCCCACCCAAGTCAAGGTTTTTGTAACATGCTGAGGACTGTGTGGCATTAGGGTGGCTAAAAACACTGTATATAAAAAAAGATTTTTAAGTGACATGATTTTATTCAAAAATGCACTAAAAAGTAAAAAAAGAATTTTGTTGGTTATATCTGACTAAAAAAAATTGTGGGGCACCATAAAAAAATGAATTTAATTCAATTACAATGCATAGATTTCTTAAACGATTCCAAAAAATAAATCTTACAATCTGAACATTTTTCCAATTATAACCATTACCCTACATTCTTTAATCAACTTTTATATGATAAGTCATCTTCTTTTCTTATTTAAGCTGGTTAGAAATTTCACTTTAATGAATCTATGAATTTTAATTGAATTAAATTATTTTATGGGCACCCCACAATTTTATTTCACATGTGACCAACAAAATCTTAGTCCAAGAAAAATAATTTTTTTTACTTTTTAGTGTATCTTTTAATAAAATCCATCCATTTTCCAACCCGCTGAATCTGAACACAGGGTCACGGGGGTCTGCTGGAGCCAATCCCAGCCAACACAGGGCACAAGGCAGGAACCAATCCCGGGCAGGGTGCCAACCCACCGCCGGACACACAAACACACCCACACACCAATCACACACTAGGCCCAATTTAGAATCGCCAATCCACCTAACCTGCATGTCTTTGGACTGTGGGAGGAAACCGAAGCACCCGAAGGAAACCCACGCAGACACGGGGAGAACATGCAAACTCCACGCAGGGAGGACCTGGGAAGCGAACCCAGGTCCCCAGGTCTCCCAACTGCGAGGCAGCAGCGCTACCCACTGTGTCACCGTGCCGCCCTTTAATAAAATGTCACTGAATTTTTTTATATATATATATTTTTATTAAATTGCAAATCAACTTATTTTCGATGTCTCTGGGGATGTGCAAGTAAAACATTACTACCTAATGTGCCACTCAGTTTTCTAATTTCCACCTTTATTTGATTTTAATTAGATAACTTGTTTCTACTCTCATTCTACAGATGCAGAATGATGGGGCTTTCCATTTGTAACAACTTTTAGCACACAGCAGCCTATTTTCTTTCTTCTATTCATTCTCTTTAAATTCTTCAGTCTGTAAATTCTTAGAATTTCTATGAGTTATCTGACCTACAAAGACTGAAATGTATCCTAGAAACACAAAAATGACAATTTCTACTTATTACTTTTACTTTTTTTTAAAAAATAAATTCAGGTGAGGTATGAGCAGGTATTTCAGAGGACTGAAACTGAGCTCAGATCCATAAGAATTAAAATGATTTTAAAATGCACAAGTGACTGCTCTAATTGCCAAAGACAACATGTAGGGAAGTCCAAAAAATGTTATTCTTTTCATCCCTCATTTTTGGAATCCATTGTGCATAGACGTTTAAAGCAGGTATGATGCATGTTATGGCATCTATATACATGGAGACTTCTCTGTGCACCAACTGAGTCAAGTGTGATGCTGAACCACAACAAAGAGTCAAAGAGCTGGTGTGATAATCCATTTTGACAACAGAATGAGGACTGTTAAATGTCAAAGCAAAAAATCAGAAGGATGTATACGGAGACCAGAGAAACCTGGACAGTGGCTTAAAGATACTACAAGTAGCTCACAGACTCAAGCCAACTGATCAAAGCTTCACCTGACAAATCTGAACCAAATCATAAGCACAATACCTGAACGTAAGGCAAACCTTTAAATCAACTTATTCCATTTCCTTTAAACAAGGTAGATTTTTAGTCTGTAGAGAATGAATTCTTTAACTTGTAAGCATTAAAAATGTGTAATGATAGTAGATGAAAACACAATAAAATGAAATGCATACCTTGGTGCTCGTTGGGTATGTAGTCCTTGGCTTCAGTGTAAACAAACAAAGTTTGAAGTACTAAGGGCTGATTGAGTTCATTCTTCAGGCTGATATAGTGATACCCTGATGGTGTAAGTGGAAAAACATTGAATAAAAGCAGTACAGTTCCATAGATTATCCTAGCTGTAGCTTTGCAATATTTTCTAATAACTAATACTTCTAACACTTTGAAAAGGCAACTATTTTAAAAGCAATTGATTATATTGGATTTAACTCTATGATTTACTTTAGTGTATGGCTACAAAATAGAGTACCTTGCATGTGGAGTGTTTATGGTCACCCCAAAAATGTCTTCATGTCTATTTATATATAAACAAACATTCACATACTGTACATACATACATAATAAAACTTGTATCTAGTGGGAGCACTAGGGCTGGAAATTCTATACTAGGGTGAGCAAAAAATGCCAAGCACACACAACTCATCAACTATAAAATTTTAATATATTTAGACAAAGGTAGAAGTGTTAAGCTTTTTTCTGAATTTAGAGTTGACTCATTAAAGGGATGTCTACAATGAAGTCAATTGCAGCTCTTTGGAAGAATAAAACCAAATTCTACAGATGCTCTAGTGCTCAAAAAGAGCATCTAAATGGAGATACTGTTGTCTAACATGGGGAGTGAATATACTGTAAGATTGTGATGTCCCGTTTTTTTCTTTTGATAGTCACAGTTTCAGACAGTAGACATGATGAAAGAGAGCATTCCCTAAAGTAGATGATAAAGAACAGTCATATCAAGGGTGGGGGGGAAAAAAAAGATGCATTGAACCTGGACGAATGGACGAAACTGGTAAAATCCGATGGCCAATAAACTTTCCATTTTCCTCAAATACAGCGATTCTCAAGGAAGCCAAAGTAGGAAGAACCACCTAAGAGAAGACAGAACTATCATGAGTGAGGACACTGCAACACCTTAAAGAAGGAAGACTCAAGCCAAGATCAGGTATGACTCAAAATGAATTGGTGTAAAAAAATCTTAGAACTCAATCTGCAGAAGATTTTTAGCCGAGTTTAGAAAAGTAACAACTTCCACAAGGTGGTAGTTTTTCAGAACACAGGTGTCTCAATGACAATTATTGCAATTATACCTTGCAATTTTATCTTGAAGGATGTAACACTCACTTCTTCAATCAACAGATTATAGTATTTTTAGCACAGTAAGTTTGACTTTGAAATATCTAAAGCATTGATAATACTCCCATAATTTCCATCCATCCATCCATCATCCAACCCACTATATCCTAACTACAGGGTCACGGGGGTCTGCTGGAGCCAATCCCAGCCAACACAGGGTGCAAGGCAGGAAACAAACCCCAGGCAGGGTGTGCACACACACACACACACACACCAAGCACACACTAGGGGCAATTTAGGATCGCCAATGCACCTAACCTGCATGTCTTTGGACTGTGGGAGGAAACCGGAGCACCCAGAGGCAGACATGGGGAGAACATGCAAACTCCACGCCTAAATTAAAAATAATACCTTGTTAAATACAAATGGTTCTTCATCCCAGAATGGGTTCATAGAATTTCCATTGGAGGTCTTAGTGCGGAACTTCCTTTTTGTATCCACAGGAAGTCCAAACATATCCACCTCTACGTATATTCCAATTTTCTTATCGGAGAGAAACTGGCCTGAAAGTATCTTAAAAGAGGCACATACAACAAGTAGATTAACAAAACACCCAAAGAGAATATTTTTTTATCTAATTCAGTTAACCAAAAATATAAAGCAAAGTACAGAAAATAACAGGTATTTACAATATACATGAAGATTTAGCTAGTATTAAATCAGGGTTAAAGGGACCTTGGCAGCATTTTGGTGTAAAGGTTTAAAAATCCAAGACTGCAGGTTTAATTCTCTTCTGTGACCCACTACATAGTCACTTTTACTGTGCGTGTTCCAGAAAAACTTTAGATTTGTAATCAAACATTATATGAACTGCTTGTTGCCCTAATTTTGTGTGTGATTAACTTTTTATAAACACATTTTTTTTTAGTACACATCTTTCTGCCTCAGTTTATCAAAAGACAAATGATACAATATACACTCATTGACCACTTTATTAGGTACACCTTGTTAGTACAGGGTTAGATCTCCTTTTGCCTTCAGAACTGCCGTAATTCTTCAAGGCATAGATTCAACAAGGTGCTGGAAACATTTGTCAGGGATTTTGGTCTTTATTAACATAATACCATCAAGCAGTTGTTGCAGATTTGTCAGCTACGCATCCATGATGTAAATCACCCATTCCACTACATCCCAAAGGTGCTCTATTGAATTGAGATCTGGTGACTAGGGAGGCCATCTGTGTATAGTGAACACATTGTCATGTTCAAGAAACCAGCTTGAGATGATTTGAGCTATGGGCATGGTCAGCAACATTACTCAGGTAGACTGTGGTATTTAAACAATGCTCATTTGGTACTAAAGGGTCCAAAGTGTGCCAAGAAAATATCCCCCACACCATTACACCGCCACCACCAGCCTTAGCTATTGATACAAGGCATGATGGATCCATGCTTTCATGCTGTTGACACCAAATTCTGACCCTACCATCTGAAAATTGCAGCAGAAATTGAGACTCATCAGTCCAGAGAAAATTTTTTCCAATTTTCTATTGTCCAATTTTGATGAGCATGTGTGAACTGTAGCCTCAGTTGCCTATTCTTATCTGACAGGAGTGGCACACGGTTTGGTCTCCTGCTGCTGTAGCCCATCTGATTCAAGGTTCAACATGCTGTGCATTCACAGATGCTCTTCTGCATACCTCAGTTGTAATGAATGTTTATTTGAGTTGCCTTTCTATCAGCTTGAAGTAGTCTGGCCATTCCCCTCCGACCTGTGGCATCAACAAGGCATTTTCGCCCATAGATCTGCTGCTCACTGGATATTTTCCCTTTTTCAGACCATGCTCTGTTAACCCTAGAAATGGTTGTGTGTGAAAATCCCAGTAGAGCGCAGTTTCTGAAAAACTCAGACCAGCCCGTCTGGCACCAACAAACATGCCATGTTCAAAGTCACTTAAATCACCTTTCTTCCTCATTCTGATGCTCAATTTGAACTTCAGTAGGTCTTCTTGACATTGGCTGCATGCCTAAATGCACTGAGTTGCTGCCATGTGATTGGCCGATTAGATATTTGTGTTAACAAGCAGTTGAACACGTGTACCTAATAAAGTGGCCGGTGAGTGTATTTGGCACTCACTATAGCATTGCTGAAGGTTTGTTCTGTGTTATAACACTACACTTGAACAATGAACTACAGACAATGAGTAAAAGTTTGGAATTTTGTGTTTTGCAGTTTCAGTTCAATCCATACACATTTGGTTAAGAAACCAGAGGATTGTAAAACTGAGATTAATGAAAGAGTCTTAGTTAATTGTGCAAAGCTTAAGACTGAGACTTCTTTTAGGCATACAATTTACTGCCAGTACTTAAAAAAATTTTCAAATGATCCAATAGTCAAATTAGAAGTGCAAATAAGGAATCAAAGTAAAGATGTTTATGAAAGACATACAACAAAGACATTACTTGCACTCGACAGCTTCAACAGTAAAAAACACCGGAAGTTCATCTGCTACCTTAAGCAGTGACTTCAATGGGCAAAAAAAGCCTTTTGGGAGTACAGTATGTCATCACCAATGATTTTCAATTAACCTCTGAGTTCATGTGACATTTAAATGATGCGTTCTAAATGTGAACCCAAGTTTGTGTGTACGTACTTATCTTAATTAGTTCTTTTTTGCTTACTTGTTTCAAATGCTGCAGGCTTTTAAAATGTTTGGTTAAGTTCTTTGAAACAATTCTAGAACCCAGATCAATCTTAGGTACGGCAGCTCAACTATTTTAGGTGCTGTGAATTCTAAGTAGATTTCAACAGAATTTCAAATATATTTTCCAAGGATGGTTATTATTCCACATAAATGTGGCCTAATTGAGTATCCTCAGGGGTTTTAAAGAATAATATAAGCTATTTTTGATTACTTAGCAGCAAATGAGAAAGCTTGCCAAAAATGAAAGAATATGAAAATCCATAATTTTTATTCCTTTAACTAGAAGGTCAACAAGTGACAGCAAGCTGTGGAATATCCACTTATATTTCAGGGAATTTAATGCTCTTTTACCCTGACTGCCAAGCTGCTGAAATTGATAACATATTAAACTTGAGACACTTCATTTGGAAAACTTGGGATATATTTTTCTCTATGATTTTATATGGAAATACATTTTCTTACATGGTGTTTTTCATCTGCATTACCTGGTTCTAGTACATGCCTTCACTTAAGATTGAAGCACATAGTTGCTTAACCTTCCTTTGGTCTACTTTTTAAATGTTTAGTCCTTCATGAGGAAATAAGTACCTATTCATTTACCATTAATAACTGTTCATTTTTCTGCCCACACATAATGTACCTCACTTCACATAAGCTTCTTGCGACTTGGCATATCTTAGGATGAGCCTTATGTGTTTTTCTTGGAAGCCCTGGGTTAAATAGGTTGAATAAAACACATATCTGACAGAGGAGTCAAGGACTTGTATTGCTCAGGTAACGCTTATACAAAGATTTGAAGCCCAATCTGATTGAAAACATTAAAAAATTGTGGATGTGTGGGATTTGGTAAAAATCATTTGAATTAGACAACTTTAACAGTAAGGAGATACTTAAGCTACCTTACTGCATTACAAAGTGATACTAATTAGAGACCATAGTAAAGGTTGTTATCACGTGACATATTGCAGCATGATGAAATACCTCTCAAGAGATCATTTAGGATATTTAGTTCTTGTAAAAGTATTCTTTTTTATGATACTGGGTTTGGAGATGTACTTGACAGACCTTTAAACTGCAATTTCTTTGTATTTTGAACACTTTTTCATCCTGTTAGTTTATATATTTTTTTCACCACATATGTCTTTCTATTTATATTTCGTGCATTGAAGACTAGATTTTGAACTACTATCCATTCATTTACAGGATTCATTGATCCAACAGACTGTGCTGTCAATATGACATAGTATGCTATACAAAATATGACTACTAAATGTGACACACTACTCCAAATGTATTCATTTATCCTGTAATCCAAGTTTGTCCTAATTTTGACATGTATCCTTCTTTGTAATTTTATATTGGCTTAGTTATAAAATAGTTATTATTTTGTTGTTTTTCTACACGTTTGCTGTTTTTTTGGTTGGGGTAATTTTTTTTTTAGTGTTATGTTTATTGAGTTGCCATTTTATTTATTGATTTGCCATTTTACTCATTATTAGCAACCACAGAGACACCGTGCTTGTGAAGAATACACTCCTGTTACTATCCTGAAAAGGAAGTAGTGTGTTGAGATGTCACCCAAAGATGATGGTACACTCTTTTGATCAATTTCCTAGCTAGCACAGGTTGTCCAAAAAGGTTGATGTTCTTTTGTATGTTCACACATGATAAACCTTAGAAGCTTCAGTGTTTACTTGTAATAATTTAATTAACAAAAAAAAAACTAGGATCTATGAAGTCAGATAAAATGAACCTCACCCGTATGCTAACAGTGTTGGCCACAATTCCATCAATGATGTCCTCTGTGAAAAGGTCAAAGTTCTTATCTGTACGCCTCATAAATTCAGGCTTCAGTATATAGCCACTCCTGCAGTTGTACTCAAAGATGCCCATGTTTAGTTGCATTGGTAAATCTGAAAATACAATATAAACAATATAGGCAATATTTTAATGTAACAGATAAGACTTTGGTTTAAAAAGAGTTGATTTCTCGCAATGAAAGTTACAAAGATCTTCACACTGTAAAGAAAGACTACTGGGATGGCAGTAAAAGTATTTAAGGTAACAACTTTTTGAAAAACACTAAGGCTACAACTTTTATTCCTTAAGATAACTTTGTCTGTATAGGCACAAGATACAGACATTTATAAAGCTGTAGAGATAAAATTCCTTAATTGTCATTGCATAACACATACAATGAGATGAGGTAGATTACAACACTACCCTGAAATAATACTCAAAAACTATACTTTTGAAATCCACACATCTATATATAGCTCACACCTTACACAATTATCACATGCAAAAAAAATATTTTTTTTTAATATTGCACAAGTTAATAAATAAGTAATAATGATGAAAATGATATTTCACAATTATGTCTGTAATATCTGTGATTTCAGTACAGAATTTAATGTAGTAATTGTTTGGGGGTAGAAACTGTTCATCAGTCTTGTAGTCCACACTCTACATCTCTTCCCTGAGGGGAAAAGTTCAAACAGCTTGTGAGCTGAGCAATAGTCCTTTATGATGCTAGATACCTTCCGCAGAGATCAAGAGATGTAGAAATCTTCCAAGGTAGGCAAAGGTAATTTTTTCTGCTGTTTCTCTGATTCTCTGCAGAGCCTTTTTGTCAGCTTCTGGGCTGTTGCCAAACCACACAAGTATCCCACGAGTCAGAACCCTTTCAATGGAACAAAGATAGAAAGACACCAGAAACTTTTGTGACAGATAAACCTTTCTAAGATTTCTCAGGAAGTAAAATCGTTTTCCTTTTTTAACCAGTGAGTTTGTGTTTATTGCCCATGTGAGATGTTCTGAGATGCTGGTACCCAAGAACCTAAAACTTGATATTCTCTCCAGTCATTCATCCTACTTCTTCCTGAAATCATTGACCAGCTCTTTAGCTTTTTTGGTGTTAAGTATCAAGTTATTCTCTATGCACCAGCCTGTCACAGTCTTTGTACCTACTCCCTGTAGGCAGACTTGTAGCCCCACTACTGTTGTATTGTCTGCAAATTTAATGATGACATTGGTGTTGTGGGCTGGTATGCAGTCATATGTATACAGAGAATAAAGGAAAGGACTTAACACACAATTTTGAGAAACTCCTATGCTGAGTGGCAATGCAGGGGAGTGGTGGGGTCCCATCCTAACTGACTGGCAGATTTGTTAAAAAGTCCTGTATACACAGGGAGATGTTATATGGACTGCGGTGGGCTGGTGCCCTGCCCAGGGTTTGTTTCCTGCCTTGCACCCTGTGTTGGCTGGGATTGGCTCCAGCAGACCCCCCATGACCCTGTAGGTAGGATATAGCAGGTTGGATAATGGATGGATGGATGGATGTTATACTGGAGGCCTAGGTTGGACATCATGGAAAACAGTCTACTGGGTATGATGGTATTAAAAACAGAACTGTAATCAACAAACAGCAGCTGTGAATATGTTCAGCGGAAATGGTGTCATCTATTGACCTATTGGATCAATATGTGTATTGTTGAGGGTCTACAGTGTGTGGAAGAGCAGCCTTAATGTACTTGAGGACCAGTCTTTCCAGACACTTTATGATTACTGGTGTTAATGCTACCGGCCTGTAATCATTGAGGCAGGTTACTGTAATCTGCTTTGGAACTGGTACTATGGTAGATGTCTTCAGGTAAGTAGTGACAGTGCACTGTGATAGAGATTGATTGAAGATATTTATAAATACCTCCGCTAACACTGCACACTTTTTCTGAAAATGCAGCCTGGGACACCATCTGGGCCAACCATTTTCCATATATTGATATTTCAGACTTTGCGTATAATATCAGCAGACTGTATAGTGAGTACCTGGCTGTTGGTATCTGGGGTTAGAATGGTGGTCATGACAGTTCCTGGTGTTTCCTCCCTATTGCGTCCGAAGAAGCGGTTAAGCTGTTCTGCCAGTGAGGAACGGCTGTTTCTGGTAGCTGGGTTGGTATTATTGTTTTATTTAGTAATGTGACATATACCATTGCCATGCATGGCAGGGGTCTGAGTTGTCAAAATAATTCTAAATTCTCCGCTCATAGTATGCTTTGGCATCTCTAATGCCCCTCTTCAGCTTCGACCTGGCAACAATGTACTGCTGTTTATCAACAGTTTGGAAAGCCTTATTGCGAGCCTTTAGCAAGAGTTGTACATCTCTTGTAATCCACAGCTTATTGTTGCGGAAAGCACAAATTTGGTTTGTTATTGTGACATTGTCTATGCAGCTCTTTATATAAAACAGTACAGTAGAGGTGCATATATCAATATTGTCATCTTTAAATACACTCCAGTAAGTACTACTGAAGAAGTCCTGGAGCTGCTCAGAAGCTCCCTTTGGACACACCTGTATGTCTCTTACAGTTGATATGAACATGTTTACAAGAGGTCTGTGGTGCTAAAAACAGAGATATGGTCAGACTGGCCCAGATGTGGGAATGGTATTGCTTTAAACCCATGATTCAAGTTACAGTACACAGGGTCAAATGTGTTTATTCCTCTCATGGGACATTTTCCTCTCATTGGATGTTTTGATAGAATTTGAGGAGCACAGCTTTTAAATTTGCCTGATTAAAATCACCTGCTATTACAAACACTGCATGTGGGTGGGTATTCTGTTGTTTGCTAATGGCAGTTAGAAGAAAGCCCAAGGCACATGTAGTATTAACACTCAGAGGTATGTATACAGTGATCCCTCGCTATATCACTCTTCGTCTTTCGCGGTTTCACTCCATCGCGGATTTTAAATGTAAGCATATGTGAATATATATCGCGGATTTTTCACTGCTTCGCGGATGTCTGTGGTCTACAGTACGTGTGCTTCCTCAGTTGATTTGCCCATTTGAATTCAAACAAGGGACGCATTTGAATTCAAACAAGGGACGCTATTGGACGGATGGCTCAGAAGCTACCCAATCAGAGCACGCGGTTAAGTTCCTGTGTGCTGCTGATTGGCTCAGCGACGGAGTGCTGCATCAACCAGGAAGTCTAATCTCACTCATTCAGCATTAACGTGCCCAAGCGCCAACAGAAGATGCAAATGATTGCAGAAAAGGTAAAAGTTTTGGATATGTTGAAGGAAGGAAACAGCTACACTGCTGCAGGACACCATTACAGCATAAATGAGTCCACGATTCTTTTTATTTAAAAAGGAGGAAAAGCATATAAGATCTACGGCCGCAGTGTCCTTTAACCAGGGCGCAAAACGAGTTGCAAGTGGACGTGATAAGGCAGTAGTCTGGATGGAATCTGCTTTAGGGATTTGGATTGAAGAGTACTGGAAGAAGAACAACGGCGGTGCTAAACAGTCGCCTGAAGATGCTCCTTTAGAAGAGCTGTAACGCTATCCTTTGTTGTGCAGTAAAATTAAACTCATCGTTATCGGACAAGTCGTCGTGTCATTGTTGGTGAGTAACCATAATTAATTATTTACGTACAGTACTTATTACATGTACATAGTTTAGTGTCACTGTACACACATTTTACTGTATACAATTTTTCTTGCATTGTACGTATTTATTGCTGGTGGCCTGTCTGTCGTAATGGCTGTAAATATGTGATATCGGAGACGCTCGATATCTTTAAAATAATATTTAGGTTTTACTGTATGTAAACTGTGTTTACATACATAATTTCAACGAATCTTACCTAATATCTAAGAGAATACAAAGGGTTTATGCTGTATAATTGTGCGTGAAATGTTTATAATAGTGTGGGAGAGTTTATAAGGGCTTAAAATATATAAAAATAACCATATAAACATATGGTTTCTACTTCGCGGATTTTCTTATTTCGCGGGTGGCTCTGCAACGCAACCCCCGCGATGGAGGAGGGATTACTGTATAGCAGTGACTATAATAACTAAGTTCTCTTGGCAAATAGAATGGACATTTTATTGACACATATTCCAAGTCCAGACAGCAGTGAGTATCAATGATCTTAGCATTTGTGCACCAGTTGTTGTTCATGTATACACACAGTTAACTAACCCCCGCCCCCCCCAACCCCCTGCTCTAGTCCGGCTTGGTGTGCTAGAGCAGCCCGCCAGCTTAATAGCCATATCTGGAATTGTCAGGTTGAGCCATGTCTCTATAATGACCATAACACAGCAGTCCTGGATGTTCTTCTGAATGGAGATGGTAAGTTTCATCTCCTCTGTTTTATTTGGGACCAAAAGTTTTAGGACTGATCTTTAAAGGGATATTCTACAGGGCTCACTTTCTGTGTGATTTTCTATGTGATATTTACAAGTTGAATCACAAATTTCTAGTATTTGTGGTTTGCAGTGTATGTTTCTCTGAAAAACTCTGAAATTCTTAAAATTAAGTGACATGCTTTCAAACATTAGAGAATTTCTAACACTACAGAACAGTAAGACTTCATTGATTTTATTCTTGCCAATCCCCTTTAAACACATCAATGCATGATGACTTTCATTGTGGCATGGTATTACTCAAAGAGGACCCAGGGTTGCCACAGCATCTTCTTCTTAACATTGATAACAAATGAAAATATAGCCACATTGGAACAAATCTTAAAGAATAATCAAACAGTGATAGCGTGAAAGATTGAAGACATTATAGGGATTATTTGGGGGTTAGGTGAATCCATTATGAACAGTAAACATAAGCTTGGTCTGTGTGTGTTGGGTGCACAGAAGGGTGACTCCTAAAATGTAACACCACAGCCTTTGCATTCCAAGGAGAATCTCAGCTAATAAATTTTAGAGAAATTTAATAAATGTTTCACCAGGTCTCAAAAATACCATATATTACTCTGATCTAGAGTCCAAACAAAACTTGAAAAATTGAAGAAGCATGCTGATTCTCCAACACAAAAGACCTTAACAGTGCAAGCAAATGTTAGCAAAACCATGTGCGTGTCTTTTTATAATATTGAGAGTGCAGGCCATACTGATTACTTGTCTCGAAAGGCACAAGTTTATAGCAGTCAATCAGAGAAAAGTGGTGAAGAAAGCTGTCCATCATTCCATTTATGCTTCATGACAAATCACATGCTTACACAGCACAGGTTGCAAAGGTTGCAATGTGAAATTGTGGATTCAAGAATGGACACACTCTATTCTCCCAGTTGCCCATTCTTTAATGGCATTTCTCTTAATAGGGCCAACCTAAAACTTTTTATCACCCAATATTTAGATGATATTCATTAAAAAAAATACATAAAATACATTAAGCTATATCCAGATGGCAAAAGTTAGGAGGAAAAAATGTATTAGTAAACATAGCTATGAACATGAATTGTTACACATGGTAATAAGCTTGACATCTTCAACTTAATATTAACTTCAGACTTAATATTAATAGTCATTCTCTTACAGCTTTCCCTTCTTTTCATCTACAATGTTGTACTTTCTGTACTGCTGTTAAGCAGTGTAAGAGCTAAAAACTTACCAAGTGTCTGGAAATTAAGCGCTATCATTTGGCATCCAGCATTCCAGAAAATATGAGGCATATAGTTTGAGGAGTCTACCCGAGTACCTTTTGGGTATATCCGGCTCAGCTGTTTCTTATTGTATCTGGATGGGTTTATAAAGGAAAAGTGTAACACCAAATGCCAGACATCAATGTACAACAGACATTTAACATTTCAGCAATTTGGAATTCTCTTATCTAAGAAGCTTTTATCACATTGACCATCTTTCTTACTTTTTTAAGTCAATTTTTAGTTACTCATTAAATGCTCTATGGTCACTTAACCTCAGATATCTCTACTTTAATTTAGTTTCCAATGTTTTCAATTATCTCTGATCCCTTGCTAATTCTCACATTAAACACAGACTGGATTTTTCCACTTTATTAAGTGAATAAGTTTCATGCAAGGTTCACTGCAGGAACTTAAGCAAAGGGAAAAAAAAATTAGCCGAGAGCTCTTTTATATTTAGAAGATTGGTGACTATGTCTAGAAACCTATTTTCAAAGGAGAGGAATTCAAGAAGAGATAAAAGGCTGATAGCAACCTGGGCCTTCAACCAACCCCCTTTGGCTTTAAGTTTTTGAATGGAATAGAGAAAAGCCAAAATAGCGCTAAATTGTCCATGACATACTATTAATTACATTTATTATAACATATATGATAGACTAGGTCAAACTTCTTCAGTTTTTGCCTATTCACTTTTCAGACCTCATGCACATTACCTGCTTTATTTACTGCATCTCTTATATTAAGGACTTGGGGGCTTCGCCCCCTGCTTGCTTCGCTCGCCAACCCCTGTGTTTGGTTAATTGGATATACAATTTTACATTTTTTTTTTGGAATTGTTTCAATTTCATTATTTTCACTTTTACTTTAAAGCTTCATTAAAAACAATATTTTTTGGAGACACATTGTGACAACGCAACGTATAACTGCCCGTGAGTGAATATTGTTTCTGTTTCTGTAATAAATAATCCGAGTTTTTCTGTTTGTCCCTGTGATTTATTGATTGTCATAGCAAAAGCTATTCTCACGGTAAACTGTAAACATTTTACTACGGATGGCATATCACGATCTCCTTTGGTGTGTAATGTTATTCACGGAATATATACATCACCTTTCTGTTTGCCTGTTAAAATTTGCATCGCTTCTCCGAGGTCATCAATATACACCCGACCGAATTGTGTACTCTTTGAAATTTAACTTGTCGTTCCTTTAACTGTTGTGGGACCACAGATTCTCATAGCATATGGTCCATTATTGTGTAAATCCACGTTTTGTCCATTGAATGAAGCACATGTGAAAAGACTTTGTTGTCTACTCTTTTTTTCAGACCTCAATTTGTCCCGGTATTTTTTCAATTATACCTGGTTCTGATGATTAATCACCTTTTGTTTGCAGTAATGCAATCATTTCTATCTTTTCTTTGATACTGTAGTGACTGACATGATAAAGTGTCACAAAAGTTTTACTTGAACAATCGCTGACTTCCTAACCCCAAACACAACTTTCTAGCACCCTCTCCAATGCCCCCCCTTACCGCATCAAATCAATACCCCGCTATCAGTCCTCCGTGCTGTACTCCGCCTTCCCTCAATCGGACCTAACAGTCACTTAAAACCAAAAGGCCCTCAGCCTGGCTGGGACGCTACAATACTTTTGAATTTTACCGCTTTCATATTCTGTACCTTTCTCTGCATGTGTATCGCGCCATCGTTTGTTTGAGCCTTTCGAATTCCACTGCTTTCATAATCTCTTATCTGCCTTTTTTTCTCTCCAATGCCTTTGGGTCTCTATTCTCCGTATTGTCCTTATACGCTTTATATGTGCTGAGAGCACATGATTTGTGTGTACTATGCGCTTTTACACGATTGATTTTTTTTTGATGGGTGTGCTCTTATATATTCCCTACTATCTTTGTGGACCTTTGCGGACCCCGTAGTGTCTTACGTTTGACTCTGGGGTTCAGTGCAGAATCCTCTTTTCTGTGTGGCTGTGTCGTTAGTCCTCAGCTATGGGCGCGTTGTTTATTCAGGCGGGCTCGTGTTTGTATATCCGTCAGTCGAGCTTGTTCGTTTTGAACCCGTGCCTGCTTTGCTTCCGCAGTTTCAGACACGCGTTGTAGGCGCCTGCGTTCATTGATCTTATCCAGGTGGGCTCGTGTGTGTATTGTTGAGCTGTATTGTGTTTGAATTTGGTGTAAAGCGTTCAGCGGTTTGTACAATCCCAAGCAGCACATTATTCCTAACTTGACTCCGCAGTAGTGCCACTCACAATATGGCGGTGACGCCTGCGCCTTCCGTATTATCTCGGGTTTCACTATGCTGTGTAGTGTGGATGTTTGCGGCATCCGTACTCTCTCCGGTTTGACTTTGGGCGGGGCGCTGAATCCTGTTGTGTTTGTTTGTTCTGTGGCCGTTCTCTGGGGCCGTGTGTTAGTTGAGCTGTATTGTGTTTGAATTTGGTGTAAAGCGTTCAGCGGTTTGTACAATCCCAAGCAACACATTTGTTTTATTTGCTATTTCCGTTAGTTGAGCTGTAAGCGCCTGCGCAGTACGTCTCATCGTCCCATCGCCGTGTACCTGCGTCCATGCCATCCGGTTACCTGCGTCCATGCCATCCGTTTTACCAGTCTCGGTTAGTAATATGGATATTGGTAGTACACAGAACTGGAAATATAGATTGGATAAACAGAATCAGGTAGATGCCCCAAAGCCAAGAGAACCAGAGGAGGCACTGTTGCCTGTTTTGCCTGTTGCTCAAACTGATGCAGATGTTGCCACCTTCTTGCCAACAGAAGGCGAACAGCATACCCCTTGTGATACTCTTGATGCCTCACTGACATAGTTATGTAGCAGACCTTACTCTGTGTGCAACCAACTTCCCAGATCACCTGACATTGTAAAATAGTTACAATAGCAAGACTGTTTTTGAGGCAAGTCTAGGTAGGGAAGTCTCATTCTTGTTTAGTTATTCTTAATATCAATGGAGGTGTTTCATATGCATTTTTCAGTAATATTAGGGAAAATATAATGTATTGTATGAGGCAAGTCTTATTTGGAAATCCTCTGTGCATGTGGCATAATGTACTCTTATCAGACTGCTGTATAAACTCTTGTCCATAAATAAAGGTGCAAACCAAAAAGCAAACAAAAAACTCAGACCATAATCCAGTAACAAAAACCAAAGAAAGACAGAACCAAAATTCAAAAAAGACAAAGAATCAAACATTAACTATAAGGGTAATCAAAAACAGAAGCTAAACAACAACAAGTGAGGATAGCTAATGCCTCGCTGGAGAACTAAGGGTTTTGAATTCTTTAAATAGAAAAGAAAAAACAGAAATTACAAAATAATCCTCAAAACATAACAAAATTAATAGGAAAACAGAAAAGACATTACCTTCAGGGAATATATCCAGGCAATACTATGACAAGCTAACAAGCATATTGTGATACAAGTGGCAGAGAATCCAAAGACCTTCTGTTTGGTATTTGACAAGAGAATAGCAGAGCCAGTAAATGAAATTTGTTACGAGTCTTTCTTCACATAGAATAAACAGAATGAAATCAGAATTAAATCCACAAAATGAAACATAGTTCAAAACCATAAATCCTATTTCAAACTGATTTTTTTTAAACTTGCCATTGCTAGTCTTTCACAAAGACTTTTCCTTTGAAATAGTCAAGGTTCCAACACTCAAGATTCAAATACATTGATTTGTAGTGCCGACACAAGCTGAACAGGTATGCGTTGCATCCATATTCACAAAACGTTTCCTCCAATATAAATTATAGAGAACAATAAAAAAATCAAATAAAAGAAAGAAAAGTTGAGATATCTCAACATATAGGAACAAAATGGAAATATTAAAAAAAATCAAATACTAATGTGCTCCTGACAATGATGGCATTGTAATAATGATGAAAAATAATAAATTAATGAATACAAAATAATTGGAATAAAAATGAATACACTGAAACAAAAGTAAATAAATGAAAAAAAAAAGAAAAAACATTGCATTCTTGACATATTTATTCTAACAAAACTACCTAATGTTATATTTGTCAGTTGGTAGTTATGATCTTATGCACCACTGTTTCAAAAATCTGACTTCCAACAGGCTCAAATGGGTGCTGTTCAACTTGGATGGCACTGGCCTTCCATGGTTCTTCAATTTTTCATTCAATTGTTCTTTCACTCTCCAACCAGAGTAATATACAGCAGGTAACTCTTGTTAACAGCTGGTATGCCTGAGCTTAGCCCATGGCTTTAACTTTCAGGAAATTGTAACTAGAGTTGGCTAAGACAGAGAAAAATATGTTTTCAATTACGTAAGGCATTATGTTAGTAAACTTGTCAGACTTCCTTCCCCAGCAAGAGCCAATATTTGTGATGGCTCATTACCATGGAAATGGGGTTAAAAAAAGGGAACGGCACTCTGGAATTTAAAGACTATTTATGAAAACCGCACACAAGTAATACTGTCAATATTGTAATGCCTGCTATAATGTTTAAATTGTACAAGAACGATATGCAAAAGAAATAAAGCAAATAGATTACATGCTATGATTTTAGTTGACCTCCTAATTATTAAACTCGGCAACGATGCTGAACAGCCTTCTTCAGGGTACTGACAATATTATTCTATATTTGCGTTAACTATTAGCCTGTATTTATTCTAAGGAAGAAACTTGACTCTATATATATGTGTTTTAGTTTAAGGATCTGCCAGACCAATGATAAAGTATGGAATAGAAATATGTATCCCCTCAGTAACCATATGGGACCGTACTTAATCTTTTTGAGATGTTGGACATAATTTTAAGCACTGTGGGCAGGCTTGAAGCTGATTTTGTGCTAAAGAGGGAAAGAACAGAAAAAATCATTGAAACATGGACAGGAGGGGCACTGAACCACTCCTGAGAAGCCCTCTGTTACAGGACTCTGCTTATTAAAAAAGGGCACAACAGCACCTTTAACTGTCTCTCATGCACAAAGAGAAGTAGACTGACCAGCTGCATCAGTCTGGCAACAGCACTGAGAACCCCAGAAACAAACTAATTGTCAAAACACCATTCAGCGAGTGGTAACTTTTAGCTCACAGACACTTCTTATCTAATGAGCCATATATACATTCCTGAGCTTGACATGACCTGTGCCTAAAACCCTGGATAAGCAATCTGTTTGCACTATGACTAACTGTTCTGCAGCTCAGTAACTTGTATGAACTGTCTGGAATGTGTTTTAGGTTCATTCATTGCATTTACAGCTTTCATTTTACAAGTCTCCCTATTATTATTGCCATTGCGTTGTTCAGTGAGAGTGTCACTTACACTCTTGTTGTACGGTAGCCTATATTGCTAATATGTGCTTGATGTTGCTGCACAGGCACCAAATATTTTTCTTTATAATGTGACATACTTTATAATGACAATTACTTGAAATAAGCTAATTTCTTTCACAAGATACGGTAATGTTGCTCATGTAATACTTTTTTTCATATTGAACATTGTAAATACTTCAATTACAATGTTTCCATTTATTTTTACATATACAGTATGTGATTCACTGTTTTCCTAGTATATACAGTATACTGCAAAAAAAAAAAAAAAAAAATCTCAAAATGATTATTATTAAGGAACCTTGTGTGCTACCATATTAGCATTTTATCCTGCATTTCGTCTTGGGTTGATAAAGAGATAAAAAATTCCAATGGGTCCAGCACATGACCTTCCCTACATGATGACACAATTTTACCTGTAAATACTGCAGGTCAATGCACACAAACAATGCAAAATTATTAATTCTGTACAGCAAAATCTATTGGTGTGATATTGCTCATAATTAATAGGCCTATAGCATATTAAAATGTTAAAAACACTGCCATGTGTTACTTCAGATGAACAATCTATTTTTCAATTATCTTGTCAACAGACTCATGTCATGACACACATCACACCGAAAGTGCTCAAGTCATTCTCAAAAATGGTTAAAATGTGTAAATCCAAACTCAAAATATTGACTCCATCATAATATGTTCTCTATACACTATATGCCTATAGTATATTTACTGTAGTTGTTGTAGAAAACATAATTATACTAAAATGATAAAAAAAAACAAAATACATCCTTATTTCTGTGAATTTTAAATGTTAAACCTGGTGAAATGATTTCCTTTGTATTAAAGTTTATGTTCCAAAATATGCAGTCTACAGTCCAAAATGCAATCTGAATCAAGCGATATCACTAAATATTGTGTTATGTAATATACAGAAGAATGGCTCAGAATTCAGGAGTTAGTCTGCAGGGAGAGCTACTGAAAAGAGAGGATATATTTAAATTTCTAGGATCAGTGGTAGCCTGTGATGGAAAACTAGACACAGAGATAACCCACAGACTGCAGTGTGAATGGAACAATTGGAAAAAGGCATCGGGAATATTGTGTGATTAAAGAATTAAGGTGAAGACCGTGTTAAAGCTAGCAATGGTGTATGGTGCTGAGACATGGGCAGTAAAGGGAGTACAGGAGAAGAAGTTAGATGTGGCAGAAATGAGAATGTTGAGATGGATGTGTAGAGTTACACAAAAGGACAGAATAAGTAACGAGACAATCAGGTACAACAAAAGTGGGAGAGATATCTAAGAAAGTACAGGAAAGTAGGTTGAAGTGGTATAGACGTGATCAGGAGAGACAATGAATATATAGGCAAAAGAGTAACTGGAATGGAAGTACAGGGAAGAGAAAGCAAGGGAGGCCAAAGCAGAGATGGATAAATCAAGTAAAAGAAGATCTGAAGGAAAAGGCCTTCACTGGCAAGGAGATGCAGGGCTGAGCCATTTGTAGAAGGTTGAGCAAGCACATTGAGCCAACATAGAAGTGGTTATGTTGGAAGAAGAGTAAGAAGATGAAGAGGCTTAACTGTCAAAACCTATAAAATCATGATGAGATGATGAGGAAAATATTAATGACAGTAAAACATCATAATCCTACTTAAACATTCTACAACAATTTAAACTTGTTAATCTATCAAAAAAATAAACAAATAAATACAACATGCAGCAGACACAGTTCCTATCTCAAAGAAGGTCTGTGGCCTTTAAATGTCATGAATAAATACACTTCAAAAAGATACTCCACAAACTTCTCTGGGCATTTAGTCAGCTGTTCCAAGCCTTTTGTTTCCACGAATGAGGACATTTCAAAATACTTGTTTCTTTCTGTAAAATTCAAAGCAAATAAGGGTAAGACAAAGAACTGAATTATTTTCCATAATTCATTAGTTTCAGATTCAAAGTTAGTGCCACTGACTGCTTGCTATGTCAAAAGACTTGAACTTGACAGGCTCAATGTAGTTGACCAGGTTGGACATTTCTTCTGTTGCATTCACTTCACTGCTGGCTGTACCCTGTAGACAGAGACAGTTAGAAGACTTCAGAGAAAGAAGGGAGCAGGTACAAGGGCTTCTGTCACTTCAGCAAAGCCAAAAAGGGATACCTCATCAGTTGTGGGCTTTTTGGGGTCGGATTGCTCCTCTTCTTCTTCCTCTTCACTGTCTGCTTCACGATCTGAAAACATGGACACAGAAATATGGGAGGTTGCACACAGTGTCCGAGTTACCATTCTTATTGAAGACTCTTGTATTATAAACTATTCTAAACTATGCTCTGTCATAGTGCACACTATAAAAAGGTACAGCGGATAACATCTTAAAATGTATTATTTAATGATAACCTTTTAAGTTTAAAATGGTCTATAATTTTCAAACTACAGACAATATGAACTGAAACAAAACAGTCCAGTAAGTATTTCTTCATATTTATCAAACCTTATTTTATATAGGTCTTTACATTAGGTGTTCTATTTCCTGACACCACTTTCTCCATTGCCAGACTGTGAGAAGCTGTAGTCCTCCTTAGCAGCACTGGACAGAAGCCAGGTAGTAACCTTGAATAGGATATTAGTCCATCAGAATTTACAGATTTACACACACCCATACCCTAACACATTACTATGTGCCAGGAGAATTTACAGTTACCAGTTAACTTAACATGCACATTTTTTTAACATGAAATTAAATATAATATCTGGAAAAAACCCACAGGAGATTGTGCACAATGTGACTAACAGTAACCAGATATGCCATCAAACCATATTCCTGGAGATGGGAGGCAGAAGTGTTATATTGCACCACATCACTTTACAAAGTAAAAAGCAACATATTACAATTCAAAAACCATCAAACAAGATACTTACAAAGAGATGAATGAAATGGCCAAGAATGGAACTGTGCATGGAATGTATGCTACACAACCTTACCAGAATGGAGTACAAACACGATAAATGCAATTAAAGGTGTCACAACTAGAGCTAATGAAATAATAGCATGTATGACTGTAAAGAAGTCAATATTAACAGTGTTTGCTTTATGTGATTTAGGAGACAAAAAACTTAAGTCTGAAGCTAAAGAGCATAGATTTGGGACCGACTTTAAATGCTGCATGTTAAATTACTGTACATATGTAACCACAGCAATAAGTTGAAGGCACTCAAACAAAAGGTACCTCAGACTAAATCCAGCCTATTTCAAAAACTCTCACCCAGTTTCACTGATTTATTTTCAGCAATGAAAAAATATACAAGTTCTCTATGTTTCATTAATTTTGATCACAAATTGTTAAGCTGTTTTATGTTTAAACAACCATCAAACTGTACTGAAAAAGAGATCACCACCTAATATTAACAACTTTATAAATGGGAACAGACAGGACTATAAAAGCAGAACCTAGCATGTTGCATTCAATGCTTCTTCTCCCACTGCACAAATGCTACACTGTCCCATCCATCCATCCATCCATTTTCTTAACCTGCTTATCCAGGCAGGGTTGTTTTTTCCTTAAAACTTTCATTTTCAGTTTCTGAAGCTCAGATGGGTATAGCTAACATTGACAGCAACATTATTTAGCACTGTGATAAAATCCCTGTAGCTGTCTGAGACTCCAGCTTATTCAAAACTCAGCTGCAAGAGTCCTTACTCGAACCAGCAGCAGCGGGCACATCACACCCATCCTGCTCTGTCTCCACTGGCTCCCTGTGTCTTACAGAATCGAATATAAAATCCTACTAATAACTTACAAAGCCTTAAATAACCCCGCGCAAAACTACATCAGTGACCTTCTCCATCACTATATGCCTGCCCGCCCACTAAGGTCCTCTGATTCTGGCAATCTTGTTGTGCCCCTCACTAATCTACACTCCATGGGTGACAGGGCCTTCAGCTGTATAGCGCCCAGACTCTGGAATGACCTACCAAAATTAATCAGGTCAGCTGACTCCATGAATTCTTTTAAAAAACAACTCAAAACTCATCTGTTCAGGAAGGCTTTTAGCTCTATTTGACTTTATTACCCTTCTCTCAGTTTACTTCTCTGTCAAGATGCTAATGTAACCTGTGTGTATGTGCTAGACCATCAATTATGTTGTCTGTTTCTTTTTTTTTTTTTTAGAATTCAGTCTTAATCTTCTTTATTTATTTATCTGGTTTGTACAATGCTATATACTGTATACGCTGCCGTTCTTTATTATATTCTGTAAGTGCCTTGAGCATGGGAAAGGCTCTATATAAATAAAATGTATTATTATTATTATTATTATTAGTTAGGTGAGGCTGAAGAATGCTTTAGAAAAGCCAAAATCAAAACTACAGAAAGGTGACAAATGCAGATTATGTTAGATATTGAAATGGAGGTTACTAATTTAACTTGACAGGCAGTCGCACAAGGACACCTAGATGACAGCTGCCAGATTAGAATAGTGTACAGTGAAACAAATGGCTGCATCTAAAGATTTTCTTTTTTTTTTTTCATAAACTCAATGCAGTGACCAAATGATTAAAAAAAGAAAACAAACAACTTGATAGTATAAAACCACCACATACAGGTCGAAGGCTGCAAATAGCAACCACTTTGGATCAGAATGCCTCATGAAGAATGCCATAGAGACCACTTGATTAACATTAATCTATCGAATTCTGAACCTTTTAGATCTAAGAAGTCACAGGGTTCAGAGCCTATCCCAACAGCAGACGGTTCAAGGCAGGAGCTAGCTCTGATCCATTGTAGAGAACATTCACAATGTCACCCCTACAAGGCCAATTCACAGGTGTCTAATAATCCATTGGAGAGAACACTGTCAGGGCCAGTTTAGAGTCATTAATTAAAATATTCTTCACATAATTCTGATATGCAAGAAAAAAACTGAAATTTTCAACAGAAAAACCCACACATATATACAGGGAGAGTATGCAAACTCCACTCAGCTAATAACTGAGTAATATTCAAACTCGGAGTGATATGAGACTGCCATTCTAACCACTACAGTGAAAAAGTATAATAATAGTTTTAAGTGATTTAAAAAATACATTTAAAATTTACAGTGGACACTAATCGTCTTTTCATTACACAAGGGAATGCAGAACTGCAGTGCGGTTTCATTTGGTTTTAGGTGCTAATCAGTGTATAGCTAAAGCTTTTTTAAATGTTGCTTCTTTAAATATAGCTGATATTCCATTTCATTCATCCATCCATCCATCCATCCATCCATCCAATAGGGTTGTGGAGATTGTCTACTCAGAAAAACAGGACAGAAAGCAGGAACCAAACCTGGATGTCATACCAGTCCACAGCACAGGCGCACTGACACATATACAAGTTCTACTCTAGTTAATCAAAGTCACCCATTAATGTAACGCACACATAAGATGTGGGAGGAAAACTTACCTGGTAAAACGCCCACATGAATGTAGGCGAACTACAAATGTGACATAGTGACTGCACTAAGATCTGAACTCAGTCTCCACTAGCGCCATGAGACCATGCTGCACTAATCCATTTCAGGTTAACTGAAGTAGAAAGCATAAAAATGTCTGTAAACTTTGATTTAATAATGGGTATTCCTTTTACTTGGAATATCAAAAGACCAAATTTGGTGCTCTAATCCTCTAAATTCAAATTAAAAAACAGGCTTTTTTAGAGTTTTCCAATAAAATGACAACATTGTAAGTAAAAATTGAGCTTAAGATTTCTGATCACATTTCTTCATCCTTAGAGCACACTATTAAACATTTACATCATTTACTATTGGGGGAAAGGGCAGAATATGCATTAACCATGTTAGAAAAATGCAACTGACAAATATCAAATCAAAGTGTGTTTCATGTCCATGTACAAGACAATACAGTGGCTTTTTAGGTGTTGGTTCAATACCCATAATGTCCTTGTAATTAATTGTTCTTCTGTGGAATTCAAACTGCATCATCCACTTCGAGAAAGCACAGAATTATGGTTTTCTTCCAAAGCTAAACCCCCACTAATCCTGTCAAGCTGAAAGTAAGGAAACCCCTGTTAATTGTAGCATATCCTGCCACTAATCCCTAAAGAGACACCAACAATCTAATAAGCAAGGTCAATGTTAATGGAAAACTTCATCCAAAAATGATTTTTTAAACATGTTTCTAACCCCATGTGATGGCCAAGAAAATTTTTTTACCCTCGGTTTTCATAGAGAAATAAAAAGTTTCTGATACAATATGTCTATGGTGACCAACATTGGACAACATCAAATAATACGTAAATTTCCTCGAAAGAAAATCTCACATTACTCGTGTCACATAATCTACATGTGAAGTCATCCAGTTGTATGCTCACAGCATCCCAAACACATGGTATTTTGAATAAAATATTGTTAAATAAGTCCCTCATAGTAAATGTTCTCATGCACTAAAATGAACAGCACTTAAACATGCCTAAGCATTTGAATTGTAGGCCAGCCTCCCGTCGTCACACTAATATTCATATTCACAACTGGAGTATCTTGGAATTATGTGGCAATTATGTGACACTGAGTGGATCAGCTGACCTACTTTATGAAGCATCTTGGAAATGCAAAAGTCCGAGGCATATTCTTTTCTTGCCTCTTAACGCAGCTGAACATACCATACGAAACAAGTCCGAGTGCACTACAACCAAAGCATTGGACCACCACTCACCATATTGAAACTTAAATGTGTCGGTTACCACTGCAGGGGTAATTTCTACATGATGGTGGAGAATGAAAGCGACCATAGCCTGAATTATGATATGCTGGCATGTGTGTACCTGATGTCACTATATCTAAAAATACTATACATGAACGTCATTCACAAGTATTAATTATGGATATTTTTCTTTTTTATTTGATATATTTTTAATTTACTCAGAAGCTCTAGAGCTTTGTATCATGGAAGAACTATAGCTGAACATGTAAATTTTATATATAATTGCAATCACTGCTAAATTTGCAATATTTTCCTGAAACCAACATGAATACACCGACTTCACACACAAAACGTTTCTTCTTTCATATGGCAAGAGAAGACATAAATCCACAATTATATAATTTTATATTTAGGTTAGGTCAGACAATTGCTCAATGCTGGGCCCTTTGATGCCTGCTTTAAATTTAGCTGTACTGGTACGTTTCAAGGGCTGCTCCAGATAATAACAGTCATAAAATGCAGAGTTATAATTTAAAAGTTGTAATTTGTAACTAGCATGGATTGTGTTGAATGTAATTTAGACTGCTTCGGAGCAGCATAAAACAACAAACTAAAACATTTTAAAAACGTTGGATATACAGACAGAATCACAACAACATAAGAATTTTGATATTGAGTTAAATCTGCTGACTCTGGGCAGTATTAAAGATTTCTGTCATTCCCTTTCCTTATTTAGGACCTCTCTGATGTCACACAAAGGTCTTTATAAGACTGGCAAGAGTGTTCTTACTGTATTTAATAAATAGGGTACATGAATAACAACCATCCATTTTGTAAACTTTAACCCAATATTTAGGTTTGCAGAGAACAGATGACAGTCCTGGCAGAACTGTGTGTAAGTAAGGAGTATTTTCCTTCTTTCTTAGGAGACAATGTTCCTTTAATGTAGGTAATGACATCCTTCACATATTCCACAACTCTTTGATGGACTCACTGGGACTGTAACTGCCAAGTCAGAAGCTTTTCTTTCTTTTTAATTATCTTCCCTTTTTGTCATTTTTTTGTGTGATCATATCATAGATAAATAAGTATAAACACACACTATCTATGGTATTTATTTATTAATATATTTAACAAGCTTCTGTAAAAAGCCAAATTTCACCTTAGCAACAAATACAGTTTACTTGTTCATTCATTCATTCATCCCATCTATCTATCTATAGTGGTGACACTGTGTGGAGACGGTAGGGTTTGACACAAAGAGATATCAGCTGACGTCACCAGGAGGCGCACCACTCAGTGTTCTCAGAGACAAGCTTTGCGTGGCTGGAAGAAGAAGAATTGAAAGAAATTGGCGACAAGGGTGGGATTTGCACTGTGGATGGACTGCCAGTCCATCCAATGGCACACTCGCTCCTACTGGGCCAATTTAAAGTTACCAATTAAGTCGCCATAAGTCTTTGAGATGCAAGAGAAAAGTCACACAGATCATCCACACTGAAATTTGAAAACGGTGTCTGGAATAATGTGTCAGCACAAATCACTCTGCCTCGATGACACACTATATGGTAAGGCAGGCAGTGCAGTCTTTATCACTTTAGCTTCAGTTGTTAAAAACGGGGAAAAGGTAATATGTACTGATTTTGTAACTCCATATGCATCAGCGAAATATGCAATAAGTACATACTCTATTCTGTTTTAACATTCATCCATACATTTTTTAAACAAACTTTTCCAGAGTAGGGTCATAGGTAAGCTGGAGATTATCCTAGCAGGCAACAGGAGCAAGGGAGGACCAATCCCTGGATATCTGATTGTGCACATTACAGACCTCCACAAACCTCAAATACTACATATTACTTTAGAGAAAAGCCAAGCAAAATGACACCTTTTATTGGCTAACTAAAAAGATTACAATATGCAAGCTTTCGAGGCAACTCAGGCCCCTTCTTCAGGCAAGATGTATGGCAAGATGTACACCCTAGTACTACATATTACTTTGAAATATTCTGATGAAGGTATATCTTGCTATTTTTATCAGTTTTTTTTTAATGAAATTATATAGAAATTAATCATAGACAGCTTTTTGTTTGTCCTAAATGTGGTACGTTTTAATAACACCTCTGCTAACTGAAAGCAGAGAGACGTGTGCACACGTCATAGTAAAAGTGGACCTGAAAATCTGTACCCTCACCAATGGACTTTCTTGGTTCTGCTTCTTTAATTAGCCTTTCAGCTAATTTCTCTTCCCCATTCGACAACAGCTGCCCTGCGTCTGATGTGCTGTGTGGTGGACACCCTGGAAAAAATTCAACAACCATAATAGCAGAGTGCGTTAAAAACTATTAAAAGAGTCAGGAGTAGGGTTCATTCACATTCAACTATTAAGAGAATGACCCAAAAAAGATCAAAGAAATTTTATAGTAGGTTTGAGAGTTAAAATATGTAAGGTCAGAAGAAAGAAAACATTTATACAGCTGTGAAAATCACTTTAAGGGAAGTTAGGGAAAAAAAAAGTTCTTTGAAGTGTTTGCAGAGCATATCTAGACGGGGTATTACCTTCGTGGGCTTTATCATTCTAATGGGTACCTGCCCTGATATGTACAGGCCAATTATACTACATGTGGGACTCCGGGAACAGCACTCAACCAAGTGGCTTGAATAATAGAAGAGCCCTGCTGATAATGTGCCCCGACATGGAGGCACTACCAATGAGGAAGTACTTTCATCAAGGACTGAAAAAGCTATGCTCTTATTACTGTCTGGTGCAGGATCACATAAATCTGACATTGATAAAGATTTATAGCATACTGGAGACAGATCCTCTCTGTCTTTTTTCTGTCTATTACCATACCCAAAAATAAATTATGAATTAAAGGAAAAAAGGTTGCATACCATAATATATATTATTTCCTAACAGCAATACTCTCTGGGTTTACTTTGATTCCTCTCGTAAGTGATGCAGATATTTGTTGCTTTGCTCTACTAAGAAGGGTTTTAGTTTGTTCTTCATTTAGCTGGAACTACAACATATTACATGTACATAGATTCTAGATTTACTATTTAGTTATGGAATTTGCCATATAAGACTGATTGTAGTTTGAAGTTCACATCACTCCTGTTACTCTAAGATGCCACCATATTTTAAATGTGAAGCATTTTTAATATCATTTTTGATGGGAAAAAAACATCACATTCAAAACTGAGCATATATTAGATAATTAAGCAGAAGAACAGTTGATATTGAACACATGTTAAATGAGTGCAGCTGCACGAAACACTGGCTTCACTGGTAATGCTGGTAACTGGTAGTACAATGCCTGGTGAAATGTAATAAGTCAGAATCTACACTACACAACACCTGGGTTTAATAGGGATTTTAGTTTTGTGCCACTCTCTTTGATACTAGTAAGAACAAACTGTGCTGGCAATAAAGAACAAGACTAAACCCCAAGCTTCAGTTCCTAAAATGGAGTCAGAATAATCCTAAGCAAGCCACATAACTTAACAGTGTGAGGACACTAGAAATATATATAAATGACATTTTTGCAAGATTTTACATCCAAGTATCACCTAAATAAATGGAAGGTAATGAAAATGAAGGATCTACTGGGTTGATTTCATGCTGTGGTATAATGAGTCTTGTGATGTTACACTTGATGCTGGGTTATGAATGGTGCCACTATGACTTAAGGTGTTTTTGATTGGTCACTCACCTTCTACAGAAAAGAAATAATTGAAGAAGAGACAAAGAAACAAAGATGAAAAATAGATTAAGAGGAGAGAGACAGTGATACTTTTTAAAGAATTATAGTAATGAAACCCCACAGTGATTCACTCTGGCTTACTGTAGGATATTTCCAAATTATCCTCAATAATTCTCTTTTTGAATTACACAGTAATTTTGAATAACTTTTTTGTTTTCATTTTGCCTCTCTGGCCAACTTAATTTTAATAGTTTTAAAATACTATTGCAGTATCCAGAATGTCTTATATGTATGTCACACCTTTCACATTACCATCTTTATGAATTAAGCAAGACTGTGCCACAAAAGTAGGACTGGTATTTTCATGCTAGATTTTCAAAAGTTAATAAGGCCATATCACTCTGGAAACCAGTTTGCATAGCTTCATGTTTTACAGATGCATGGTCTGCTTTAAACAATGCCAAACACATGATGCATTTCACCTTACATAGTCCAGGATGATTACCTGTGTCATCCACTACAATATTTGAAAACTCACAACCTGAAGAATGCAATAGTGGGTTTAGGTGGCAAAGATGAAAGAGGTACAGTATGAGTTTGAGGTATGTGTTATAACACAGCAACAGAGCATCGGGCAGCACTCCACAAATAAAAATATATCATTCAGTCACATGAAAATACACTTCTTACATCTTGGATAAAACTAGCATCAGTTGAACTGGCTTCCAAACAGTTTACAGGGAATGTACTATTAGTATGTGCCTGTTAAAATCTCCTTCTTCCTCCTATCTTCCCATTTTATGCATTCTGTGTACACTTGGTTGTTAATGAAAATAACCTGCTCCCCCAAAAAGCCAGTCATATGGCTGCCACTTGGTAAATGTAACACACTGACTAATTAACATTTATGCTTTTGTGTTGGGTGTCCAGCATTGGAACAGCAGTCCTTTTGCATTTGCCTTGATCACAAACAAGTCTCCGTTCTTGGTGTGTTCCATTTGGCCCAATGCTCTGATCTGCAGTCATCCAGGGTGGCTCGAATATGACACTGCTGTGGTAGTTTCTAATTGTATAGGAGTAGATTTTCCCTCTAAGTGCTTGTCAAAATTGTGCAGCACTCTGAAGTCTATGAATTAGCTAAAAGTCATTTATGTGCATAGATCTTACTTCTGGTTTCCAGAAGACCACAGTGGGGTGTCTGTGGTCCAGCTTTGCATGCTTCCCTCTATTGTCATTGTAATGGCTGGTTCTAAACTTAGAATGTTTTTCGATGCTGTAACAAGCACATGTCTGATTACCTTGTTCTACCAGAAGCTACACTCTGGTGAAACCTGTATTTCCTGTATGCTGAAAGTTCCTCGTTCACTGTGTTTTTAAAGGTAGCGCAAAGCAACATTGCATCTTTCACCTGTATTGTCAGTTAAGTAATATACAAAAGTTGTGACTGGACAGCCTTTGCTTGCATTTGAAATCTTTCACAACTGCTGATTTGTGTTACTTTTTTCTCCAAGTGTCAGGATCTACCTGCACTCTAAGCCGAGTGATATATTGTTAGGTAAACTGGGATTTCTCCAAAAAAAGTATTCAGTCTGAGTGACTGCAACATTTTCACTGTCAATTAATCTTACTGATGTTTTAGGTTTTGTTTAAATGCTGCCTGTTACAGATATTTGTCTTATTGAGATTCCTCTTTTTTATCTATTCATTTATTTGTTTTTGTATGAAATATTCCTCTTATTGAGGAATATTTCATACAAAAACAAATGAATAGATAAACAGGCAAACAAATAAATGTACTGTGAAATGAGACAACTAATGAATAAAAACACTATTATGTGCAAGTATAATTTTTTTTGCTAATTAAATTATTTCTTCACTTATTTGTTTCAGTGATATTCATTACACACCACATAAAACACAGCTTGAAAAAGTTTGATTTTGTATTTCACTGCATATTTCAAGTTGTGTACGGTATCAAAGAAATAACAAAAAAGCACATAAAGTAAAAAGCAACAAAAAACATTTAATCTCACATTTAATTATTTATGTGTTTTTATTTATTTATTGTCACATTTCAAAGCACATTGATTTCTCCACATTTATTTATTCATTTATTTATTTATTTTTTTCAGAAATATTCCACTGTATTGAATATGTAGAAAACAAAAAGAAACACAAGCAAACTGCTCATTTGAGTCAGCACTTCACATGAAAGCATGTGAATCTGTTATTAAAGTGATTGTCAACTGTTACTTTTTAAAGGTACCATTATGAAGGATGAGTTCTGTGCAAACAGTATATCTAAAATATAATATTAGCTTGAGATTTCCCAATTATTACTTGAAAAACAATTATTTGGAGCAGAATTTGGGACTGAAAGTCTAGGACTACTTCACAGTCTGTGAGATGTAGATGGGAAACATTTGATTATTGTGTGTTTAGTTGCCCGAGACATTTTTGTTAGATGATGAAGGCTGGTATATATTTAACTTGTGCTAAGGATTCCATCCCATATGTATGTCCAGTAGCATACTAACAGCCACTGTGCTAGTAATAAGGCAATGGAAGAAGCTGGCTAAAAAGCATCCACCCATCCATCCATTGTCTTCCGCTTATCCGAGGTCGGGTCGTGGGGGCAGCAGCTTGAGCAGAGATGCCCAGACTTCCCTCTCCCTGGCCACTTCTTCTAGCTCTTCCGGGAGAATCCCAAGGCGTTCCCAGGCCAGCCGAGAGACATAGTCCCTTCAGCGTGTCCTGGGTCTTCCCCGGGGCCTCCTCCCGGTTAGACATGCCCGGAACACCTCACCAGGGAGGCGTCCAGGAGGCATCCTGATCAGATGCCCGAGCCACCTCATCTGACTCCTCTCGATGCAGAGGAGCAGCGGCTCTACTCTGAGCCTCTCCCGGATGACTGAGTTTCTCACCCTATCTTTAAGGGAAAGCCCAGACACCCTGCGGAAGAAACTCATTTCAGCCGCTTGTATTCGCGATCTCATTCTTTCGGTCACTTTCGGGGGTGGACGAGAGGGTAACCTCCCTTCGCCTTCGGGTGGGGGGACGGGTCCTAACTGTTGTTTGTGCGTATGCACCGAACAGCAGTTCGGAGTACCCACCCTTTTTGGAGTCCCTGGAGGGGGTGCTAGAGGGCATTCCTTCTGGGGACTCCCTCGTTCTGCTGGGAGACTTCAATGCTCACGTGGGCAATGACAGTGAGACCTGGAAGGGCGTGATTGGAAGGAATGGCCCCCCCGAACTGAACCCGAGCAGTGTTTTGTTATTGGACTTCTGTGCTCGTCACGGATTGTCCATAACGAACACCATGTTCAAGCATAGGGGTGTTCATATGTGCACTTGGCACCAGGACACCCTAGGCCTCAGTTCGATGATCGACTTTGTGGTCGTGTCGTCGGACTTGCGGCCACATGTCTTGGACACTCGGGTGAAGAGAGGGGCGGAGCTGTCAACTGATCACCACCTGGTGGTGAGTTGGCTTCGATGGTGGGAGAGGATGCCGGTCAGGCGTGGTAGGCCCAAACGTGTTGTGAGGGTCTGCTGGGAACGTCTGGCAGAGCCCCCTGTCAGAAGTAGCTTCAACTCCCACCTCCGGCAGAACTTCGACCACATCCCGAGGGAGGTGGGGGACAGTGAGTCCGAATGGGCCATGTTCCGTGCCTCTATTGTTGAGGCAGCTGACCGGAGCTGTGGCTGTAAGGGGGTCGGTGCCTGTCGTGGCGGCAATCCCCGAACCCGTTGGTGGACACCGGCGGTGAAGGATGCCGTCAAGCTGAAGAAGGAGTCCTACAGGACCCTTTTGTCCTGTGGGACCCTGGAGGCAGCTAATAGGTACCGGCAGGCCAAGCGGAATGCGGCTTTGGTGGTTGCTGAGGCAAAAACTCGGGCGTGGGAGGAGTTTGGGGAGGCCATGGAGAACGACTTTCGGACAGCTTCGAGGAGATTCTGGTCCACCATCCAGCGTCTCAGGAAGGGGAAGCAGTGCAGTATCAACACTGTATATGGTGGGGATGGTGCGCTGCTGACCTTGACTCGGGACGTTGTGGGTCGGTGGGGGGAGTACTTCGAAGACCTCCTCAATCCCATTAACATGCCTTTCAATGAGGAAGCAGAGCCTGGGGACCGGGGTAAACCCCAATGTACAGGCTCCAAGTTGGGGGGCTAAAAAGCAAGGAAAAGATAAAGTTTGAGAACTTGTAGTAACTGCAGTTTACAGAGTGGATCTTGCATCCTCCTGTTGCAGGTCACACATACATTCTGATTTTTCTATGACTGGCACAGAGTTGAACTGTTTTTGAAGGCATATACACTATACTGCTGCTGTGCAACTAAGCCAACAAATTACATTTTTAATTCTGTTTGTACATTGAGGATATTTTTTATTCATCAGTGTACCATCAGTTGCATGCTTTCATTGATGTCACCAGCACAATAAAGGGCCAATGATAATTTATCTCCGCAGACAGAGGCAGCATGACAACCACTTCTCTAAACTGCAGTGTTGTTGACATCTGCCTTGTGTCTCATTGCAAAGTGTCATCATCTCTCTATTGCGAATCTCGCTGCGTTAGGTGAAGAGGAGTGCACAACTTCCTTTTTACTCTACTCTAAAGTGGGTCTTCTTGATAGTTTAGATGGGCTTGATAGTAGCAGAGGCACAGGTACAGATGTGATTTACAGACCAAAAGACTACTTTGGCTTCTTTGCAAGATGACGGATGAAAGCAGTTATAGCAAGTGGAAAATCTGGAAATGTTCAGGACAAATAAGAGCAGAATGAGGGTGTCTACTTGGTAAAGGAACAAACCATAGAAGGGGGAAGCGACACTATATTACAAATGCTCATGCACATCACTAGTCAATGGTGTAGGAGCCAGTTTGAACAAATGATACAAGGTTCAGACCAAGCTTTCAAGATCCAAAAATTCAATTGATTAGGTTACACTACTCATTAAAATCCACATTACCAGTCAATTTTCAACTTGTACATAGTACCTGCACATTTCTATACAACATTTTTACTTTGCGCTCTCCCCCACCATAACCTATCGTCAAGGGGATGATGAGTGAAAGCTTTAGATACATCAAAAATTTAAATCTCTGGTTTTTGATGGATCTTGATTTTTTTGGGTTCCCTGTTTTTGAAAACATTGATATCGCAATGATGGGTGTCTGCCTCTGTGTGTGTGTGTATGTGGGTACGTCACCGTTTCTTCAGGAAAGTGTAGAGCTAAAACGGCTGGATGGAAAAATAAACTCGAAACTTTAGCCTGAAATGAAATGATGATGTGTGGAATAGTTTTCAGCTAAACAGTGCAAGAGAAAGAGGCACATTAGAGGAACCCGCAAATACAGTAATTCTGGAATTAATTATGAATTCTTCTCGTCAATTGCTATCGTAATGACCTATTTTATGATCAGAAAGATCAGCATCAAAGTCGTAAATTATTACTGAAATGTTATAGAATAGTTCAGGTAACTAGGTTCCTAATGTGCAAAGCCCACTGATGCTCACATCCAAATTTTTATTTTTATGTTTAAGCCACCAATTTTGTATATGTGTTTCAAATTCCAAAAACAGATCAACAAAAGCTAGAAACTATCTTATATAAAACTGTGGGATTTTTAGCCATACAGTAAGCTGTTACTGTGAGGTTTCATGACTCTGTTATATTAAGTAACCAAAACTACACAACCAACCAAACTGAGACATATACCATTACCAGGGGATAGCTGTTCAGAAATGCTGGATGTGTCACTATGGTTAGAACTCTGTCCCACCAAACGACGCTTGACACTGCCCTCCTGTATATGGTGTGGATGTTTCTTCTTATTCTTGATAAGGATTTTCCCCAGTAAATCATGAGGGCTAGGAAGAGGCTGACCTGGAACTAACTATAATGAAAATTTAACATTGACAGAATCATAATTTGCTAAAAATTTTTAAGAGAGAAAAAAAAAAAAACACAAAAACGAATGCTTTTATCTTTCTATTCAGAAAATTGGTGGGTTTCATTGATTAAAAATAAGGTCTAAGAAATTAAAATTCTAAATGCTGACACTTGTTAAAAGTTACTTACAGGATACTTGTCAAGGGGATCTATAAGGAGAGCATCTCCAAAAATATTCCTGCAGTATTCTGCCATCTTAGCTTGTTGTTTAGATCTGAAAAAATAATGATGAAATAACTCAACCAGGTTAACAAATCTACAGCTTCATACCTTTTTCTTATTATTTTTTTTTTTTAAACTTGCTGAGCTTGGTCTTTGGTTTCTTTTACTGGACATTCAGCATCATTACCTAGATGGGTGACTCTAGGACTAACAACCAAAATTACAAAATTTTCAAGTGGTCATGTACAATGGTGTAAATTAAAGAAAAAGACAATATACTTACGAATCAACATGATTTTCAAAGGACAAAATGACAGGGTAGAGAGATGTTTTAAATGCACTCTCTGCTATGGCTTCAATCACTTCCTAAATGAGCAATACATAAACAAATCATAGTCACCAAAACAGTAAGAAAAAAATAATAGATTTGAAAATGTTATTATTGATATAACATTTTGATATTCTAATACATGACAGTGTAAATAAAAAAAAACAAACATTAGAAACTAAGTAAACCATTAATAAAAACTCAACAATACATTGAAAAAGACTTTTATTATCTCCATATCTGCTACAGTATACAAATGTATAATTGTGTCACATTAAAATCTCAAAACAATTAAAGCTTCTAAGAAAAACTAGACTATTTTTTGGTTTAATATATTTATCTTTTCTCTTAAGCTCTAGTACTTCATAACCTGAAAGATCCTTTAACAAAAACAGGTTTAAATGCAAGGAATGGTGAAAATTCTGTAATAAAGCTTTCTAAACGCAATGAGAGACATCAGTCCCTACTATTCACTGAATCAATTAATTAATAAAATGTACTGACTGTATTTAACTGGGTAATGATGTGTATCAGCATAGGGTAAAACTCTCATGAGGAATGCAGTGCAAATTAGTAATGAACATAGACCATCTCTTGTCTTGATTCACAAAAAATAATCCTGAACTCAATACCACTAAAACTACTGAATCATACATAGCAGAATTCCACAGACCCGAATCTGCACTCCCACAATATGCAACAGAAAGCTGGGAGGCAAACATCATAACCATCACAAAGGATGTGCAGCAACAACAAACATACTTCTGGTATAATCTAAGAAACCTTAATATTGCTCAGCCCCCCTTGTACAATCAATGTGTTACCACAATCTCCATCATTACCTGTTTTGTCTCTGGAAAAAAACAAAAAAAAATGACATCTTTGCTGTTTACTATGAATGTTGCCTTTCATGGAATTAACTGTTAATAATATTTTAGCAAAAAATGCCCATATTTTGCACATTTCAATCATACGAGTGGATATCGGACATGTGGATTTTGCAACACAACTTATGGGAATTTTTTTTTCTCTTTTTCCATTAACGTTTTTCACATCGTTTGCCATTGTGCAAAATTAGTTACACCCAGGCACCATTGAGTTTAAATATTCATGATGTACTTTTTCTACAAAAATTTGAGATACATTTTCTTGTCCACCACTACAAACTACATAGGGTAAGTAACATTTAAAAAAAAAAATACTGAGTTTGGGTAAAGAAATTCCTTTAATCAGTTGACAGTAAGGTATATCAAGAAAAAAAGAGCATGAAGTCTGAAGTAGTGAGCACAGAAACCCTGTATGTTACTGATGCAGTCTAGTAAAATATATAGTACAGTAATTACATATCGTTTTACTTTTTCTTGGTGATAGATATATAAAAATATATATAAAAATAAAACTGTACTGTATTGTCTAGAATTTGTTACATAATCGACTGAATGTTATTGGTAAGGCTTGTGGACAATAGCACAGTATTAGGAGGTGAGGTGGGGGGCCCAAAAGGTATTTGCAGGGGTCCTGTTCCCCTAACTCCTGTGAATCGCAAAAGAGAATTGTATGTATACAGTATGTGTATGTATATAAATAAATATATAAAACCTCCTATTCAATGAAGCACTGTACCCATCACTTCCAACAACTCCCATCTAGGTCATGTCATTTGTCAGAAACTTCAATCCAGCACATCGTTCAAGTCCATCACAACTAAAACTAGCAGGCCTACGTATATTCGGTTGTGTGTGTATACAAGCATTGCATCTTGATTGACCAAATTTCAGTTTCACATGAAGTATAAATATAGCCGTAGCTGGAAAAAAGAAAGTATCAAGAAGCTTCATGAGATGCCCACCACATCAATTTTTATGGATTCAGTATTTGGAAACAGAACAGTTTTCAGTTTTTTAATTCCTGTATAAATAATTTATTAAAATAAAAAAACAGTATATTAACTGTCTAATGACACATACAGTAATGTACACATGTGTAAACAATGGAACTGGAAACAGAAATAGGATAACATCTGAACTATAGCCCAGCCTCCTGAGTTAAAATCCCAAGCCTGCTGACTGTCTTTATAAAGCTTGGTTATGACTACAATGGTTTTCCTCATTATAGTTTAGTTTTCTTAATCCCCAAAGATGTACTGTATATTAGGTTAACTGTCAATTCCGAATTGGCACTGTACGAGTGTGAGAATGAGTATGTGCTTAAGCAAGTATATACTTAAGACTAATACTTTCATGATAGGCTCTGGCCCCCACTAAGCTTAATTGGATTTAGCAGGCTTAAAAATATGTCTTCTACATTTATTAATACAATATATTTAGATATAAAACATTCTTTTCTCAATTAGTGACTGACAGCCCAAATACAAAACATATAACCTCATCTTATTAGGAAACACCCACAGCTAAGGTGAGGTAATGCATCAGTGTGTACTGTGTACCATAGCTAATCCATCTAAATCTTAATGTACTGACTATTAGGTGTAACAGACAGGCATATTTTTGAGTATATGAAAGTGATTTCAGCTTTAACTTCAGTCAAAAAAAAATAATAATAATAAATTGCAATATACTGGAGCACTGAATCACAACACTAGATATTATAAATCACTAAAATCACAGTATTATCATATCAAGACCAAAATATATTGATATCATATTGTGATGCCCCTTGAAATCACCATCACTACTAAGTAGTCTCTATCATAATGAAAGTGCAGACAAACTACAAAAACCTTACCAAGATAAAACCCTGCCCTGTGCCAAGACAGTGACAGCTTGAGACAGAGCAGTTGAGCAGAAGTTGACTTTTGTTGGTCGGTGGCAGATGTTTTAAACTTCTACTTTAAAAATTCTAGTCAAAAAGTCCAATGAAATAATTACTTCTACCTTATTTATTCTCACAAACTATAAAGAGCATTAGTGTGAAATATTAAAACACACTGTGTCCAAATATATACTGCATTTGTATCTACTTATGTATAGGATAAATTGGTATAGAATACTGTATATGGAATACATAGGTGGATACAAATATCCAACCAGATCTGCAAGGCTAATTTCAATTAAACTTGCGGGATGTACAGAATATATGCTGGGACCACTAAAAATATTCTCACCTGTCTTCTGCCTGTTCTTGGTTTAATGCCAGAAATTCTTAAAGTTGTGAATTTCCCCATAAGAAAAGCACTGAGGAAGATTTTAAAATTCACTGAAAAATAAACTAATTGACATACAGACACAAAGTTTTCAGAAGTGATGGGCACATTCATTCTCAATATAACAATGAAGTGTGGTCTATTTGGTTGCTTCAAGTTTGCTTCATTGTTGGTTTGTTATTTCCCCATAAGAAAATCATTAAAAAATTTTCAAAATATGGTACTGTTGTTGATATTTCAAAGAAGCTTTCATATAGCTGGCATGTTATTTAGATATATTTACCAGGGTAGAACTCCTGGATTTGACATGAACTTCTCTTCCCAAAAGAAAAGCATACGGAATATGTAATCAATCTTAGAAGTTCAGGCATTCTTCTATGGTACACGAATTAAAGGTATCCTCAATCATTTGATAACATATGGCACACATATTGTCCTGAGATTGACTCTAGTTGAAAATATCTGTTGGCATGCTATCTCCCATAAGAAGATCATTGGAAATGTTTTCAGAACACATTGTAGTTCTTGGAATGTTTAGCATGCAGAAAAAAACACTTTCTTTACATTTGACAATATACTACTAAGTTGTAATACATTTTACTTGTACTAACCAGCCTATAATGGAGGAATGTATATTGAATATGACAAAGTATTAATTTGATATATTACAATTTAACTCTATTGCTCTGTTTCCCATTACATAAGCAAAATAATATATATATTTTTTTATTTACTTTATAGTCATTGAAACCATATAACAAGGAGTGCACTGCTGAACAAAATTGTGTTTCTCCAGGCTCAATGTACAAACACAAACAAAAAGACAAATGCATGTTATACAAGCAACAGATGGACATAATAGACAGCATTAATGGATGAAATATTTGTATAATCCAATAGACACATTGGTTAATAGTTCTACAGTGTATAAGTGACGAAAAACATTAACATAATTCATAGGCATAACAGCATTTTTGGAGATATGAGATTCCAAATATATGTGTTCAGTCTGTGTGTGCATATGTTCAGGAATTTAACAGTTCCAATAGGTAGCATGTTGTTTGTTGTTAGAGGGAGATGAATAGTCTGATAGCCTGTGGGAAAAAACTCCTGCTGCATACTGCAGAAGTGTTTCCCAGAAGGCAAAAGTTTGAACAGTCCATGGGCTGGGTGGGTGAAGTCTTTTACTAGCTTGGTGGCTGTTTTAATCCAGCGGGACAAGTACAGATCTTGTTTAGATGTGAGGGTGGTTCGAATGATTTCCTCTGTCATCCTCACCATTGTCTGGAGGGACTTCTGATCTGAAACAATGCAGCTGCCATACCAGACTGTGAAGCAGCTGGTCAAGATGCTCTCTGTAGAATGTTGTGAGGACAGGAGGGGGAGCGTTTACTCTCCTGATCCATTGCATGAAGTGAAGGCGCTGCTGTGCCTTCTTGACAAGGGAGGTGGTGTTTGTGGTCAATGTCAGGTCATCTGTGATGTGCACCCTAAGGAATTTCTTCCTGACCCCAAAGTGTTGCCATGGATTACATGCAGAGTATGCACCTTGTGTTTTCTTCTGAAGTCAACAATGATGTCATATATCTTGTTGACATTCAGTGACAGGTTGTTGTTCTCACACCAGATAAGTTAAATTCTACTCTATAGGCAGAGTCATCATCATTGCTGATGAGACCCACCACCGTTCTGTCATCTGCAAATTTGATGATATGACTCAAGTTACGCCTGGCACAACAGTCATGAGTCATCAAAATGAACAATAGAGAACTAGCCCTGGGTAAAAATATCGATTTTCTGATTAATCGTTATTTTTCATTTAAATGATTTGATATTAATTCTTAGTCTCAAGATCGATCTTACAAATTCCTATCCTGCTTAATTGATATATATAGATTTTTGCTTATCTTCGTTTTTGCTATCCAATCCAGTACATGTTGCTAATGTGCATGTTAAGGCTTTCTACGGAAAAAGCACATCGCATAGAATAAGAAGGGTCTGGCTACAGGTAGGATAGCATAAAATGGTGTGTCCTCCTCCACTGAAATCAGCAACTTGGACACTTAAAGCAGATGTGTAGACTTCCCATGGATTCAAACGGTTCATCGGTAAAGAAAAACTGGTTAAAAGCAAAGCAATATGCAAGCTGTGCAGCTCAGAAGTACTGTTGTAACACAACAAATCTGAGAAATCATTTATCCTGATGTCACCCATAAATGTACAGTGATCCCTCGCTATATCGCGCTTCGCCTTTCGCGGCTTCACTCTATCGCGGATTTTATATGTAAGCATATTTAAATATATATCGCGGATTTTTTGCTGGTTCGTGGATTTCTGCGGACAATGGGTCTTTTAATTTCTGGTGCATGCTTCCTCAGTTGGTTTGCCCAGTTGATTTCATACAAGGGACGCTATTGGCAGATGGCTGAGAAGAAGCCCAACTTACTTTTCTCTCTCTCTCGCGCTGACTTTCTCTGATCCTGACGTAGGGGGATTGAGCAGGGGGGCTGTTCGCACACCCAGACGATACGGACGCTCGTCTAAAAATGCTGAAAGATTATCTTCACGTTGCTACCTTCTGTGCAGCTGCTTCCTGAAGCGACATGCTGCACGGTGCTTCGCATACTTAAAAGCTCGAAGGGCACGTATTGATTTTTGCTTGTTTGTTTTTCTCTGTCTCTCTCTCTCTTTGTCTGCTCCTGACGGAGGGGGTGTGAGCTGCCGCCTTCAACAGCTTTGTGCCGCAGTGCTTCGCATACTTAAAAGCAAAACAGCCCTATTGATTTGTTTGCTTTCCTCTGTCTTTCTGACATTCTGTGCTCCTGACGCGCACTCCTTTGAAGAGGAAGATATGTTTGCATTCTTTTAATTGTGAGACAGAACTGTCATCTCTGTCTTGTCATGGAGCACAGTTTAAACTTTTGAAAAAGAGACAAATGTTTGTTTGCAGTGTTTGAATAACGTTCCTGTCTCTCTACAACCTCCTGTGTTTCTGCGCAAATCTGTGACCCAAGCATGACAATATAAAAATAACCATATAAACATATGGTTTCTACTTCGCGGATTTTCTTATTTCGCGGGTGGCTCTGGAACGCAACCCCCGTGATGGAGGAGGGATTACTGTAATCTTAATCAACATCCAAATGAGTAGAGCCTAAACAATCTACACTGGAGATGGTGGGTAGCTCCAACCTACTCTTTAATTTGCCTCGTGCCCAAAAAATAACAATCTCTGTCAGTTTTTATCTGTAAAGATTTGAGGCCCCACACTGTTGTTGAAAATGAGGGCTTTTGACAAATTGTACAGGTGTTCGAACTGAAGTATGCTCTACCAACCAGAAAGCAAATGAGTGAAGTTACTGCACCTAGGCTTTATGAAAATCTTAAGCAAAGCATCACCATATCTCTCAAATCAGTGGAGCTAGTAGCCCTAATCTGTGACAGCTGAACATCCAGGGCAGCAGATTCCTACATGACAGATCACATTAGAGACAACAGGGCAACTGTGGAGGATGTGTTGCAGACAAGTACACTGTATGCCAGTTACTTCGGGAGCAACCTCGCTGTCTATACAGTATGCAGAACTGCTGAGATGGCTGGCTGTTGTTCCAAAAACCTTTGTAGCATTTCTAATGCACTGGGCCAATGTGTGAGCACATCAGTCACAAGTTTGTGTGTTGGCAAGTCGCTTTGCACCGGCGAAGTACTGCTTTTAAATTTTTATTAAGAAGAAAAGAAAACCTTTTAAAATTGAGGGAAAATATACCAATAACAGTTTGTTAAGGATCTGTTTTTTTGTGAAGCTGCCTTCACTCGAGTGATCACTTCGAGCTGACTTGCTGGCTAACCATAAGCGTTACCTGGTAGGTAACCACCCATACAATCAGATTGTGAATCAGACTACGAATGCCGTGAATGTAATTACCCCGATCTACATGCTGTCAAATAAACGAACCACACGCGTGGCGAAATTTTAGGGGCTTCGCCTCTAGCACTGACGTCCGAGGTTCGATTCCTGTAAGGGAGTGAAGTGAGTGGGTGGTTACCTACCAGGTAACGCTTATGGTTGGCCAGCAAGTCAGGTAACATCAGCCACGGTGCCTTCAGTTGTGAGAAGCAGATCATAGAATGGATGAAAATAGTTTACTGTCAAATAATGCAAAGAGTACGCGACACGTCTTTCCCCCTTATTCTTGGCTCATCAGGTGTACACACTCACTGCACTCGCTTACGGTAATCGAACCTCGGACGTCAGCGCTAGAGGGGCTTCGCAGCGGTGAAGTATTGCTTTTAAATTTTAATTAAGAAGAAAAGAAAACCTTTTTAAATTAAGTCTTAAAAAGAGGTGTAAAGATATTGACAATAAGCTATGCAAACCCACCAAGACATGCAATCGTTTAAATCAAGGCGCGAGTCGAAAAACACCATCCCATAATATTAGTTAACGATTAACACATTTCTATATGTATTGTAAGCATACAATACAACTGATAATATGTTGCGCTTATTTATCTGGTGTACTGACATTTTTGCGCGTTTAACGGCTGAAATCTAACGTGGTTTGTGCCCTTCAGAATGAAAAGAGTTTGCATTTACCTTTTTAATAAAAGGCGAGCTTTTAAGCCTGAGAAATCACCCCGTAAATGCACACGTTTAATTGCACATGTGTTAATATGTATGCTTACACAGTATTAAAAGACACTCAACAATTACACAGTATTAAAAGACACTCAACAATTAATGTCATTTACCTTTGTTCCCGCGTTTGACTTGTGCTGTAAATCTCTTCCTCGTTTTCAATTCACGTGATTACGTAGGAGGCGTAATACGTGATGACGCAATACGTGACTCCGCCTCCTCCATTACAGTATATGGACAAAAAACAGGTTCCAGTTATGACCATTACGCGTAGAATTTCGAAATGAAACCTGCCTAACTTTTGTAAGTAAGCTGTAAGGAATGAGCCTGCCAAATTTCAGCCTTCTACCTACACGGGAAGTTGGAGAATTAGTGATGAGTGAGTCAGTCAAACAGGTTCCAGTTATGACCATTACGCGTAGAATTTCGAAATGAAACCTGCCTAACTTTTGTAAGTAAGCTGTAAGGAATGAGCCTGCCAAATTTCAGCCTTCTACCTACACGGGAAGTTGGAGAATTAGTGATGAGTGAGTCAGTCAAACAGGTTCCAGTTATGACCATTACGCGTAGAATTTCGAAATGAAACCTGCCTAACTTTTGTAAGTAAGCTGTAAGGAATGAGCCTGCCAAATTTCAGCCTTCTACCTACACGGGAAGTTGGAGAATTAGTGATGAGTGAGTGAGTCAGTCAGTCAGTCAGTCAGTCAGTCAGTCAGTCAGTCAGTCAGTCAGTCAGTCAGTCAGTGAGGGCTTTGCCTTTTATTAGTATAGATTCATAACACATGAATTGGTTATTGAATACCATTTACTATTTAAGAAACAATATTTGATTATTTTACAATAATATTATTCACAAGATGTTATAGAGGTTTTATAATGTAGATGCCATTAAATTCTATTAAAACAAGAAGCCCCCCATAATATGTGTGGACTCTGTGTGGCAATACATATGTTAGTTAAATTATGCAAAAAAGTTTTTATTTTCTTCTGTTTTAAAGAGCAATGATATTTTGTTCCACATTTCCAAATACTGATGTTAACTGTTCATGACTAATCAAGAACTTCTTCTTAAATGTCATTCCATGCTTATGCATATGCTATAAAGTCACTATGTACACACCCTTCAGATAAAGTATTACTGAAATTTGTCATGCTGTCTATACATGGTTAAATAATCTCTAAAAAAAGCCACCATTTCAAATATATCTACGCACACTAATTAAGTCAAGATAAAATCGATGTCGAATCGGGGTATCAGTGCCAATACCCATCTCTACTCAGCACACAGCCCTGAGGGACCCCAGTATTCATGGTGATGGTCTCAGTGATTTTTTTTTTCAAACATACTGTCTGGGGTCTGTCTGTGAGGAAGTCCAATGTCCAGTTACGGGATTTGGCCTAGTTGGTCAAGTTTTCTTACCAAGTCCTGAGGGTTAACTATATTAAAAGCAGGGCTAAAGTCAATAAAAAGCAGCCAAATATAACTTTTCTTATTCTCCAGATGACCATGGTCAGATGTAGTGTTGCCAATATGGCATCATCGGTGGATCGGTTAGGGCAATGAACTGATTCGAACATTGCAGGGAGTTTGGATGTCATACAGTCCTTGAACAGCTTTTCAAAGCACATCATCACAATGGGGGTGAGTGCTACAGTGCAAAAGTCATTAAGTGTTGATGCTGGTGACTTCTTTGGCACTGGCATGATAGTAGTGGCCTTGAAGCACAGAGATACAATGGCTTGTCTCATGGAGGTATTATAAATGTCTATAAGAACGTGCATCAGTTGGTCAGCACATTCTCCAAGTACACAGCCTGGTATGTTGTCAGGAATCAAAGCTTTCCGTGGGTTGACACTGCACAGTGTCCTCTGAACATCAGCTAGGTCAAGACATTAGTGCTTCATCGTCTAGGCTGGAAGGGTCTTTCATTGTTGTTTTACTCTTTTCTTCAAACTGGCTGAAGTAAGTGTTAAGTGCACTGAGGAAATCAATATTGTCATCACAGAGTGGTAGAAGAGACCTGTAGTCTGTGATTGACTGTATAACTTGCTGCAAGAGCATACTACATATATATATATATATATATATATATATATTATAACAAGCAGCTTTATTAACACTGACAACAACGGCAGAGGATTATAGTATTATGTAAGCATTCCCCTTGCATATATCAGAAATGAGAGAAAAGTTGTTAAAAAAATTTTTAGAACATTTCAAGTGCAACACACACTCAGGAATGCTAACAGCAGTAATCAAATAACGTCTGTGCTTGAAGAATGCAAGCAACCCCCACCCGGTATGTATACACAGTGTATATGATCTTACGCAAAGCACTTGCAAAGCTATAAACTATTACAGCCTGGATGTCGTACACGTCTAGCTCTACAGGCCTCATTTACCAGTTACATTTTCTGTGACTGTGTAATTCTGTAACTGGTGAAAAGTATTTTGAACATGACCAATCAAATTTTTGACATAAAATGTATTTGTAGAGAGTGGATGAATCTATAATTAAGAATATTATTAATCCTGAATATTAAATGTACAGTATAACTCATCTGTTAGTTGACACATTGAACTGCCATTTGAAACCAAAGATATATGAACCTCAGGCTGTAGTGCTCTCTTTAACTGAGATTTGGACATTCCACCAATAACAAATCATGCAATATCTCTAAATATACATATAATAAACAAAAAAAACATTACTTTGAAAGGAATTTCAGTTGTCATTGTGAAGCCATGAGTGATAAAAGGCTCTTCATCATTAGGTCTACCCTTCCAACAGTCAAGCTCAATACAGCGACACCCAGTCAGGAGGACTTGCCGGTATATCTCCACTGAAGACAGCCCTGTCAGCTGACCAGCTGGTAAAGACACACATGCAATGCACCATCAAATAAAGAACAAACAAGTTGCTTTTAGCTATAATGCATCAAAAAGCTAATACCATAATTTAACAGTTGTTAAACTGAAGAAGCTACCAACAGGGCAACTATCAAGAATTCTGACAATATTAACATATTTTGGTAATTTATCAGTGCTTTGAGTAGTTTACCAGTAAGGTAGGTGTTGTGCGAGGAGTTGATGAAGTAGTGACTGAGAGGTTGCGTCATGTCATCACTGAGGTCAAGTTTTTCTAATGGAACGATATAGTTTTCATCCGCACCAAGGTAGCAACTGAAGCCCTCAACTGACAGTTGATCTGTAAAAATAAGACAGATTTTTTTTTCTAACTACACAAAGGCAAAATCAACTTTTCTTTCTGTCTCTTAACCATGTATCAAGTATCAAATAACCAAATATCATATGCCACTCTGCCATACCCTTTTCCACAAAGTTTGTGTTGGGCTCATACTTGGCAATGAGCTGACGAATTTGTTCTTTCTTGAGTGGTGGATACAACACCTCATTTAGCCTTGAATCTCTCTGCTTCTGGTTAATGAAGTGTATTATTTGTTCCATGGTCAGGTATGGTTTACCTTTGGCCCCTCTGAAACAAGACATCATTACAAATAAGAATTTTTAATTGGCTTTCTTGGTTTGGTAAAAGTAAATTAATTATTTTATTTACTGTAAACAAAGTAATGAATAAGGCCAAACAATAGAATCACTGTTTTCATTACATAAAATACTCCTATTACACATAATGTAATAAAGCAGTGATATAAACACATGTGCTTAATCCTCCATTCTTAGTCAAGCATTAAGAAATTAGTTACACTAATGTTTTCAATGGTACAGGTGATAAAGACAATTACGTCAAACGACTTCAAAGTGAGCACTGAAATTCTTCTAATAATGTGCTGTATTTGTCAAACCATCTAGAATTATACATTTAAATTAAAGAATGTAATGACATTTTGAGAACTCAAATTTAATAACCTATACCAGAGGTCCACACAACACTACAGCTAACATTTGACTTGATTCTGATGAGATCACCTTCCTTTAAAACAAGTTGTGTTCATCTCTTCTTCCTCCTGCACTCTTTAGAATCAGCTCTCTGAAACCTAAAGCCTGATGAGCCACTCCCTCTTTGGAGAGCTGAAAGCTGACAATCATCTTCTCTTTGGAGGGGCTGAAAGATGACAATCTGTTCTGTTTGTAACTGAAAACCAAACCATCAGTTCAGTGTGGAGCAAACAGCTCAACCTTTCTTTGTTTTAGAAGCTACTCTCTATAGAGCTTTGAAGCTGGATGCCTTGCACGACCTCTACGATCCACTCTGCCAAACCAAGCTCTGTGCCAGTGACTGAACCCTATCTCAGAAGACTGAGAAGCAGCATCAGAGCACACCACTAACAAAGGTATCGTAAAACTGCTTATTTGTGCCAAGATAATGTAAAACTCTAAATAGCAAGTAAGCAGCCAAATCTAAAGAGTAATATGAGTCAAATAATTCAAATTTCAAATGTAACAAACTCCTGATGCTTTAATTGTCCAAAGCATTCCCTCCCTCAGTCTTATATTGTAGTATTTTAAACAAGCTTTTGTTGTGTTGTTTACAAAGTATCTTACATGAGTGGTCAGACCTTATTATTGCTTTAGTATTAATCCAGAATTAGAAAATTAACTGAACTGATGTTACCTGTAGTCAGTTAATCTTAACTATTCAAATACTGTATATGACATTTGTGCTTTTACTACATTTGCCACATTTTATGGTAAGGTATGGTATACTTGTGAACATTACTTTGCTTTCAAAAACAAAACATATGACACAAATTTAGGGTTTGCATGTTTGTATTCAGCAATGATTACGCTGTTTTGTCTGTCTCTGCGATTATGCATTTCTATTAACACAATACATGTTGCATCAAAAGGGAGATTTGCTTTGTGGTTCGAAGCATGGATGGACTAAATAAATTTTATTATGATATTAACAAATGGTACATCTCATTTCATCGCCCATGCAGACAAGCCAAAAGAGACACTTCATTTGAAACTTGCCTCAGTTTTTATTTTGCTGCCAACTATTGTTGGCATTGCCCGTGTGCATGTTTCCTCCCACGTCCCACAGTTCTATATGCATAATTTTGAATGTATCCAAGGTTTCCCCCATGACACAGAACTGTATACACTGGTTCTGTATCATGGGGAAACCTTGACACAGAAAACGAATGGATGCTTGGATGGACATCTGTAGACGTGCTAATTACAGTTAGAGAATGAATGCAAAGCCTCCATTCCTTCATTGGGGCCGTGTAGGAAACTGCATAAAGAAGTGATTAATGTCGCCATTGCCACTCTTAAAAATCTGTAACACTAAAAGTTGAAGGATAACATCTCACAACTGATCAGTCAGATCACTGAGCTCTCAAAGCTCATATGAATCTATTTCTTTACTAACTCAGCAATTGAGTGCTAAAATTCTCCTGCCAAAAACACAAAGCACAACACACATGACTTATGCTACTTTTCTTCTCAATATCTGTACTCCCTCTATATTACTGATACTGTAAGAAAACAAACATCATTACGTATTTGGAAGTTTGCTATCGACTTGGTAACAACGTATTGATTGGCTTGTGACATCACTACTTTATACTATACTATGTGAATTTCCCATTGGGATTAATAAAGTATCTATCTATCTATCTATCTATCTATCTATCTATCTATCTATCTATCTATCTATCTATCTATCTATCTATCTATCTATCTATACACAGTAAAGCATACAATATGGTACCCTAATGACAGTGTATAAGGAAACCGATTAATTCTCTTAAATCTATCACCTTGCATAGGAAACCACAGATGACAGAATTTAAAAAAAGGAATGCTCCCAACATCCAAAATGAAGAAACATATGGTTCCTTAATAATAACACCAGTTAGGCAGCTTTATAATTTTATAAACAAAAGATTAACCCTGCAAATATAAAGGATGTTTTCATCTAAGATTATTGTTTCTTGTAATTTCACAGTGTTCAGAAAACCTGATAAACTAACCAACCAAAACTAATCATTATCACATCATAACAAAAATCATTTTCTGTCTATAATTGCTTCCATTGCTCAATTGTTTCCCGTTTTTATGATTCTAAAACCAAATACATACTGTATATTTTGATGTTACTGCACAAAAAAAAACTTTTATATGCAGAAAATGTGTTGGTTTAGGTAACTTTGTGAAATGTAGACGTTAACTGGCCTTCAACTACTTCAAATACCTCATTCCACTATGTTTTAAACTAGCAAATATGTCTCTTTGAAGAAACATGCAAGACTTCAAATTGCTGATATATATAGAAAGAAATGAAAAGTTATAAAAATATACTCACAGCTCTTGAAGGACCTTATCAATATCTGGTCGCAGGCAAAGCTTGTTCAGAAACCTTTGGAACATATCCCAAGTAAACTCATCTGGTTTAATGGAATCATTCTATTACAAAAAAATTATATGTATAACTACAAAGCCATCCATAGTTTACACAAGTCTGATTATTCTTGCATTGGCACAGTATACAACACAATTAATCACCAAGGCATTTTTCTTTTCGAATGTTACATAGACACTACATATCATTCATCTTACTAAGCATACTTTTTTTTCTTGTAGGCAACTAATTTATACAAATAACTTACCCTGTTATACTGAAACCCATAGGACTCAAGGGCACTCTCCACTCTTTTTCTGTCTGGGAACATTTTTAAAATACTGCAGGTAAACAGAAAAAAAAAAGTTTTAAATGAGAACAAAATGTAAAATTCTTTTCAACACACCAAGCTAGTTTGTTTTAGAATCATCACAACCACACTCATAAAGCACATAATTATCACCACCATAACTGTCAAGGACATTCATAACAGAAGAGCCATTATATAATAATATACAGTATACTAGTCAAAGTATGACTCCACTTAGCTCATCAACACAAAATTATAAACAGTCTTTCTCAAAACTGAATTACAAATAGATCAGAGGATATGAAGCTTCTCACAACACACATAGGTAAGCTTCTTGCCAATTAAAATGTATGGGTCTTAGACTTCTTAACTCTTTAAAGACTTTAAATTTAAATAACTGAAAAACTCATGTATGCTGTAGAATACTTTTATAAAAGACATAAACATCCAAGGACATTAAGTCTGATGGTGAAAAGATGGAAAGTATTTCATCCTCAATTAAGATTAACCATAGTTGGAATGAACTGTAAATATTACAACAGGCTACTAGAGAAAAGGGGGCATAGGACTGGAAAACCAAAGAAAAATGGCCTGGCTGAGACCCCTCAGAAAAATAGAAGTCACACTGATAACTGAGGAGCCCCCTCCCCACACATACCCCACATAAATAAATTGATAAACTTCTAGTCACTTAAATGAAAAAGCAGTCTTTAGAGACTGGTAGAACGGCAGAAGAATATCCCCAGGGAATAAAGTGGTAGCAAAGGGTTTATGCCTGAATCCCATCGGTTTGTCATGCAGATGAAGACAAATGCCTTGCCTGGCAGTCACCAAGGTGCTTGGCACTTTAGAAGGCTCAGGAGAGTAGGAATATCTGGGGCTATTTCAGGGAGCTTTGGTAGAATAGCCCATCATTTTCAACTGGACTTCAAAGGCTACTGTCTACTAGTGGCACAATGTTATTAAAATCAGACAAATGCAGAGAATGAGAGGGAGGACAGTATTTTGGCCATGAGACACCATGTTTTTAATTGGTGGGTTAGTGGCTGAGGTACAAATAGTCAGAGCTCGGACACTTTACCTTTAGGCCCAGTTGTGCAGCTAGAGCTCATTTTTCATTGGTTTGTTTGACATATTGTGTTCTCTCTGTCTCTTTGACTACACACCTCTCTTGTGTGTTTTAAAAACAGTCATTTGAGGCAATCTTTAATCTTGAGCACATGATTGTAATGGTCATAATATTTAATGTGCAAACTTACTTTTTAACTGGGATTTTCATATCCGGGTTCACCTGTAGCTTTAGTTTTACGTGTCTGCAAGAATATGGGAAATTTCAAATAAAAATTAACATAGTACAGGCAATAATGTATAACATATCTGAGAGCATTCAGATGTTTCTGATGCAATAATCAAATCCAAAACACAGAAAACAGAAGTAAAACACAATGCTATATTGTGAAATATTTTTAACAAAAATCACTAACCTAATAAGCTACAAGTAAAACAGTCACACAAAAAAGGAAAATATTTCAAGGTACAGAAAGTAATCGCAGCCACTTCCATCTAATATGTTTTTCAAGTGCAGGTTATGAGAAGATCAGAGAGGATTTAATTTAGTTTTCTGAGTGCCAAAATAATTAAAAACATAAAAGCAAATAAGAAGTATGTCTGATCAGCATCAAACTGCATAGCTGAAACATTTGCTTAATAAAGATAAAACTTGAGATCAGGGCTACCCAGTCGACTTGTTCTAGTACCCACAATTAGACATTCTTACAATTATCTGGTTTTCTCTCAGCTTTCTTTTTCCAGGTGAGATCTTCTCCCTTTCTTTTCTTTAGTTGTCTTTTTTGACTTAATGTTATTGTTGTAACCATCAAATGCACTGTTTCAGGCAACACTGTGATATGAATTGCTGTGCAAAGCACTGTGTTTGTTCTCGCTATAAATGAAATGCTACCTATAAAATAAAGACCCCTTAACATTCTATGAAGAAGTTTTGTACTACTGTCTAAATAAATCAATCAGAATATTTTTAAACATCATACAACTTACATATCTCTTTATTTTAATATTATTGTTACTATTATTACTACTGCTCTTGTCATTAGGTTAATTGAAATAGAAAGGACAGAAATATACACTTTCTAGCCATTTTATCCAGCTCAGGAACTGGTGCCTTTCCTGCCAGAACTGAATCCAAGGCAAGAACAAACACCCAACGAGTCTCCAGTCCTTTTTTTGCAGGGTATACATGAACTTAGTTGATAATTAACTTAATACATAGTACATAATAATAATAATAATAATAATAAATTGCATTTATAGTACATGCCATAGGAGTATCTATAGAAGGGGAGTACAGATGTGGGGAAAATGTATAAATGCACATAAGCAGTGCTCAGTCAGTGGCACTTTGCTACCATGACATGCAGTCATTTAAAAATATGTCAAAAGGAGACATAGCCGAAAAAGTATGCTTTATTAGCTAACTGTACATACTGTAGGTGACTAAGCCAGAACGACTGAAATGTGCAGATGCTCTTGCATAATTTAACTGTAAACCTTAATTCATTTTTTTATCATGAAACCAATTCACAATAAAACCAACTTTATTTCCCTGCATTTTTAAAATAAATGGGCCAGGTTATCTATTACAATTACATTTTGTATTTTTTTTGATAGGCATGAGAAAGCACGTGTGTCACCACAAAGACAGTATGAGAATATATGTCAAAAAAACCTTAAAAAGATCAGGCAAATGACCAATTCCAATGCCACTTGTGACTTAAATGTAGCCTTATCTAATGAAAAAAATGTTAACTGATTGATGTGAGAAATTACATCTCTTTCAGAAAGGTTGTGTGTGAATAAGTGTTATAAACTTAATTTCCTTCCATTTCCATGGAATTGCTATACCGGGATAAATAAACAACTATTTGTGTACGCAAGAAAAAAAAAGTTACTACAAAATACTAACTAAAATTGAAAGAATAAGAATATAAAGAAGTAACTTTAACTACAGTATATACTAAACAATTCAAAATCACTTATGAAGAGTAAATTTCATTACTAACGCTTTCTTGAGGAGAGTTTCACGAGACATGTTGTGAGCCAAGATATTAGTAGCTAGCTTGAAGATTTCCTCAGTCCAGACCTGTAAAGATAAGGCAGTAAAGCACGAAAAATAAAAGTCAGTCTCTTGCATTGGCATTGCTTCTATAAATTCTACAAAAATGAGTGTCTGATGAGCAGTTCCTTCCAACTATACCATAAATCCTAATTAACTAGGACTACAAAACCCCTGATAGTTTAACAGTATACAGGGCAGAGTTAGGACAGCTGATTTTGAAAGTCATAGAATCCATGTAGACAACCATTAATATACTGTAGCTAAATAGACTGGTGATTAATTTAAGGAGGAGACTTAGGAAAGGATTATATCAACCGTACTAAATATTTCTTTAAAGAATGTTAAAATGGAGTATATTGACAAAGTGAATTAATTAATTTTTAAAAAGTATAAGTTTGCTAAATAAATTTTCATTTTTTAATCAAAAGCATATATGGAAAAGAGTGCCATACAAAAAGTCTTTCCTTTAATACTATCTTTTCAGTGTTAGTTTGCTTCAGATTTAACCTTAAAGCATATAAATTGGCTGAGCAAAAAGCGAATCTTAATATCACCACCTCCACCTTACCCGAAAAGGTCTTATATGAATGTTTGCAACATGGTGTTGCATTAATACATACACTTTATTTTTATTTACAAGACCAAATCGTTTTGAGACAAAAGAGGACCATAACAAAGAACACAGGAAAAATGCAGGCAGCCACCAAATGTGCTTATATTTTAAGTATAACCTCAATGTTTCTGCCAGGTATTTCAATTCATTTTTGAATTAAGCTAATTATATTTGCCAGAATGCATGCAAAACTTTATTCCTAGCCGCACAGATAGTGGTTTGGTTTTTCCATCTCAAAAGACAAAAAGTGCAAAAGTTAAATTTAGTGGACAAAAAGGTGTGTCTGTATGTTAAGATGTTATTAGAGTTAGGTTTTGTGGCTTGTGATGACATTTTGTGAGCTTGTGGATACTTCCCCTCCAGAACGAGAGGTGGTCAAATCATGAAACTGCATGTCCAATTTAATCATTGCTTGCAACAATTAATACCAAAGTATGGATGGGTGCAGCTTTTAGGCTTTTTGAAATGGGCTGCACATAATGTGGCTCTCTAAATTGCATAGCACTGTTCTTCTCCTACTTAAATAGTTTCTAATTGTGTGTAGTGGTTCCCATCTCTTTATGCATGATACACTCATAATTTACATGAGGCTTATTGTATATATTATAGTACAAATTATATGTATGTTTGTATTGTACATATAATATAAAGAAATTATTACTATTATTTTAAATGTTTAAACATTACTGAGGGCATTGTTGCTGCATTCATTTGTTTTCAGTGCACATTTACCACTGCGCCATTTACCGTTCAATGCTGCATATACATTGCACCTTTGTCACACTCTCTCTGCAGGATTGCAATTGATGTTAGACATTTCAGTTCAAAGTTCTTATCCTGACTTATAGATCCCAGCGGGTCTTTGTTTACACTACCTCCACTGTCTCTTGTGTTTCCATACATCTCTCCAAGAAATTTTGTTCTGCTTTGACCAGTCTATTAGCTGTCCCCCACAAATTAAAATGTAAGGAAACCGACTTCCCGCTGTTATCAAATTTAGGGAAATCTCCTATTTGACTGCTTTTAAAAATCATAAAAAAATGTTAAGAAATTTACAGAAGGAGCCACAAGATACAGAGCAATGTTTATATACCAGGATTTGACACAAATGTCACCATCAACAATTCATGAGAGTTTAAAAAAAAAAAAGCAACTGAAAATATAGAAATTTAACTTGTTTAGCAAATGGACTGCAGTATGAAACTCTTTCAATAACAGAGCTGAGTAATAATTTGCAAGGTGGGGCTCAGTATGAAACAAGCCACAAATATATAACACAAAGCACCAGATAATAAAGACCTACCTTAGCGACATCCTTCTCCATTGCCTGGAAGTTGAGGAAAGAGATGTTGACCAAGTCTGTGCCATATACCACAGTAAAAAGTTTTTCTTCTATGTTCTGGTCACTGCCTCCATATCCAAGAACTTCACGGACCTTCGAGTCCTGATGGCGAAGAAACAAAAATATGGAAGTTTTATGTAGATAACAGTTTTTAAATCATAAATATATCTCAGGTTAATTAAAGGCTGTTCGTTTGATCCATACTGGGACATCCCTGACTGGGATGTTGTCACTTCTACAAACATTTGGAATCTTCAACAATTTTGTGCTTTCCTCCAGAATGCACAGAGGTAAATACTAAGATGATGAAAACAATTTTTAACAGAGCATAACCAAGGTTTTAATGGGCGCCTCTCATAGACTTCTGCAGATGTAATGTTCAGCTCAGTCATTTCTGGTTACAGTCCTGAAGGTCATTGTCTTTAATTTTGAGTTTATTGGATTGCTGCAGACTAACGCTCCGCCTCGGAATTTAGCACCGATTTGTGTAACAAGTATAAATAAATAATAAGTATAAATCACCTATTGATCATCTATTGATATGCTTCTGTTAGTTGTTAGTGCTGGAGGGTCTATGGCTAATTCTAGTTTAAATTACATAAGCATAGTATTTTTGAAAGAAGTACCCAAGGAAGAGTTAAATATCTGTTAAAGTCTCGAGATAAAATTGTTGTCTGCTTCAGAACATGAAGGACAGCATGTCTGGAGCTTTGATAATACATTATAATGTCAGAGAGGTATTGGGTCATTGTAATGTGCAGATAATGCAGCCATAAGGTTGTTTTTAGTTTAACGTAAATAAGGAGTACGTACTGTATTTGTTTACTCTATGCTTACAAACCAACACTTTAAATGTACCTTTACTGTTATATTCAATTCTAGGTAAGTGACTTTTTACCTTTTTTACTTTCACAGTCAACTTACCTCAAGCAGCAAGAGGAATGAACTGCTGCAAATGAGGTGAGCTGCTGTGACAAATTTGTAAATTGCTGTCACAAATGCCCCCCTTCAGGTGTTTCACTGTTTTGTAGTCAGAAGAAGCTGTTGTATGAGTAAAAGAGGAAAACACACACAATATACAAGTTCTCTGAAGGAAAACTTAAGACAGTAAACTTATGTCCTATTGAAATTCACTTTTTTATATGAGACTAGCCAAAGAGCCCGTTTCGACAACGTAAGATGAAACGGGCACGAGTTTGTGTCAGCAGTGTATGAAGAACAAATGATAAGTAACGAAGAAGTTGTTTTGTAATGATTGTAGTCCGCTTTACTCATTACTGTACAGGCTTGTACTGTTAGTTGATGAATTTTCCAGGCCTATAGTATAATATTGAATGATGAATGTTCCAGTACAATATGGAATAGTAATAAGTATAAGCACCACAAACCTGATACAGGTGTATTGAATGAATGCGTAATTGAATCAGAATGCGTAATTAGGCCTCGAGCTGTAGTCAAAATCGCCTTTCAGGCCTCTAGAGCTTTAATTGAAGTCACCTTTCTCTTTAAATTTTTGCGGCCATAAATCCGCCGCCTGCCGCGATGTTGGGGTTGGATGTCGGTCTCGTAAGGTTTTTCGGGCAGCTACGCAGAAGGCGACTGCGCATTCGGCTTTGGACGGACGTGAGTGAGTGAGTGAGGAGGCAGGCGAATTATGTATTAAGATTATGAAATTTCAGAAATGTATATAGTGTGCATTACTTGAGATACCTCAATTAAAATTAAACTTTCTTAAAAATTTCTTTGAAGAATAATTGTGTCACATTTTAACAAAATTGTTCCACTAGAAGCCGAGCCATTTCTTGTGCACAGACAGATATGATGATGGCAGTAGGTGATTACTGCATTGTATGCAAACATCACATTTGGTAATTTAGTTTGGTAAGGCACATTAGGGTTTGTGGTGTATGTGGGTCACAAAAACCATACATTCAGGCTCTGTGGGTGCCAGAACAGATGAGAACCTGTACTGTCTCGGGGTCTGGTGTGGATGGCGAGCTGCTTGTAAATTAGCTCACCTGTTTCACGATTAGGAAGTACCTCACCCAAAGAGGCATAAAAGAGGAGGATTTCTGGAATAGGGAGGAAAAAAAAAAGAAACAAAAGGACGGAGAGGCAGATTGGGAGGACTGGGAGGTGTGAAAGGATATTGGGTGAATGAGCTATTGCAGAGGACAGGAGGTATGGTGATCAGGAGTTGGACGCACTGGGAGAAACAGGTTGACTTTTCAGGAGTAGGTTACTTTCTGTCGAACTTCTAGAGAGCAGAAGTGACTGAAAGGACTTTGGGGATCATCCTATGGATGCCAGTACAACGATGGTGGTGGGACGATAGAGCCAGGCTTGGGCATACCAAATGTGACCGACAAAGGTGGCTGGGGTGCAAGATACACAAAAGGTTGACCATGCATGCTGGTGTCTCAGCTTCCAGCTGGGTATACCGCAAGAGGTGAGCTGGAGCTGAGAGGAACACTGGGATTCAAAAGAGAGGGAGAGGATTGTTATGGCCTAATTTACTGATAATTTTTAAACTACACTACAATTTATGAACACTGTTTTGATTGATAATAAAAGCCCAACACATCTTGCACCTTCCTGTACTGTGTGTGTGTCCTCATTACTTACTCTGTCCCAGTTATGCTTATCAATGGTTCTGGTATTAAGCTGCCAGTGATTGTGAAGCTAAACCAGACCATTACAATGTGAACACACCAAAAAAAGCACAGAAAGTAATGCCTTTGATGCATGACAAAATGTTTTTTATCACTTGTACCACCACTGCTATCGATATGGTCCAGTATAGAGCCCAAGTAAGTCAAAAAGACAACTATTTATAATTATAGGCTGTAACCCACTTCAACAGCTGATGCTTGTAAATCACAAGCTGTATGGAATTTAGTCTTACAGGTGCTTTTTATACAACAGGTGACACACCTTAACTTTGTGCCCACAGACTTTGGATTCTTTTGTCATATGTATATGCTTGAATTTATCTTGTTACCATAAGTTTAATTCATTTATTGTCCAAGTGAATAGCAGGTCCCATTATACTCTACAAAAATGATTTAACAGCTATTTGTTACAGAATGTTAATTCTATTTCTACTAGTCATAATTAAATTCTGGTACTAAAAGTTATATTTTTCTTTTTTTAATATAATTGTTTTCTTTGAATGTATGTGCAAAATGCCCTTTCAAAGTAAACATACTGTAGATATACTGTAATCTCAACTTTAAGGGCAGAGAATCTTTAGTTTTATGGACGCTGGTTTTAAGTATAAACTTTGTCTCAGGTTTCAGCTGTGCTATTGAAATTACAAAGGTTTCTCTGATAACAAATAAGCATTTAAACATGATTAATTAAGGATGAGGAACGACAGTTTACCATTAGGAGACTGGAGCAACAGCTGCTGAAAATGGGGTTTTGCTGTCATATGTGAATAATAAATTATAAATTAGTAATTTTAAACAGTAATAGTAATTTGCAATGTTAGCAAAGTCTTGGCTGTGTTTTAAAATCAATTTATTGGTACCTACCTAAAAGTATCAGTTACTATCAAAAACAATAAAATTAATGGGTAATTGCAAACTTTTGAACACTAGCACTATGCATTTTCACCTTTGCCAATTATCTTAGTGTCAGGAAGAAATCAAATAAAATTAACATACAATGGATGCTAGTTTCAGCCTGTCATAACTGAATGCATTAACTTTCTCAAAAACAGCACATATGATACAATTCCCTTTTAAATAACTAATTTAACTCATAATAATAATAATAATTCACCTTATTGCAGCCAGACTGAGCAAGTGTTGCATGCTAATATTCCATTTTAATCTACATTTATAATGAAAACATGTCACACAATCAACATTTTACCAAAAAAAACTTGAACGTGTTTAGTGAGTAGTCTCTTTAGGACATATTATACTATTATATAAATTTTGGAAACATCCTTAATGTCATCTTTGATGGCAATATTTATTTAGCTTCATTACTTACCAATAAAGACATGTAGGTTAGGTGGATTGGCGATTCTAAATTGGCCCTATGTGTGCTTGGCGTGTGGGTGTGTTTGTGTATGTCCTGCGGTGGGTTGACACCCTGCCCGGGATTGGTTCCTGCCTTGTGCCCTGTGTTGGCTGGGATTGTCTCCAGCAGACCCCCGTGACCCTGTGTTCGGATTCAGCGGGTTGGAAAATGGATGGATGGATGGATGATGCACTAATTTAATCCATTCTTAATTACATGAAACAATGAAGATTTTATTATGACCACTTGTAAGTTTAACCTTACACAAGTATCATCTGAACTTGTGATACTACTGGATGGATACCAGATACGCAGGCCAATGCATTTTCTTTCCCATGCGATACAGCAAAACACCCAGCAGATGTCAGGATTTTACAGACCACAATCACTTATTTATGCTATGTCACCTAAAATAACATTCTCAAAACACACTTATACCAATTTGGGTTTACTGGGTGCCGGAGTCTCTCTTGGACAGTTTACCAGTCTATCGCACCACACATAACATACACCCTCAGGGCCAATTTGGAATTGCCAGCTAACTTATCACACACACCTTTAGGGATTTGGGAGAAAAGAACTGCAGTAGCTAGAGGAAGCCCATGATACAGGAAGAGTGTGGAAATTCCACATGGACAACAATGTGGCCTTAGATTTAAAGTCATGACAGTAATTCAGTGAGCACCAATGCTAACCACAGTGTAGCTCACATTCTTTACTTCATTTTTGCAATTTTTTTTTTTACTGATACAGTATGTCAAAGTAAACATATAAAATCTGAACAAAAATGTATGAGGTGAGGGAACATGTGCACATACTTTAATTGAGATGTATTTGTGCATTTCTTAAGTATTGTGATCATATCATTGGTTTCCAACACCTACATCACAAACCTGATTATTCATTATTGAACTTCGAAAAAAGTGCAATTTGGCTGGTGCTCCTGTGACTTAGCAGTCTTATTTAGGATCCTCTCTGTAGACCCCATAATGGAAATTGTATAGAAAAGATGCCCTAAGAATAAGCCTTCTCTCTTCTTTGCTGAAGATGTGTCTCTCAATGTCTGGTCTCCTGAACCATTAAAACACACACGCACACGTACACACACACACACACGTACACACACACACACACACACACGTACACACACATAAATGCAACATTCTCATTCAGGGTGTCCACTTGAAAGACAGGAATGTAGGTATTCAAAGATGTCATGGGCATGCAGCAGATGGCTTCAACAACCTGTAGATGCAGTACATGTGTGCATGAGCTGAAATTAAAAATATCCTCTGTGGATATTTTTAATCCTTGTACCTAATGCTGCTGGGATGTTCTCTGACTTTACAATGGATTAAAAGGTTTGAGAATGTTATGCTGTGTTAAAAGGACACAGTATTTGAAAACACACTATGTGCTCTTGACTTAATAAAGTCATTCATTATCAGAACTCATAATAAAATCTAAGGTCATGTGGGGCCAGATAAATTGAAAGAAAAAACATCAAACACAGTTTTAATCAATAACACTAACACATTTACTTTGTAAATTCAATTTATATCTGCCATTTATTCACCAACATACATTATGGTTCTTAGTTATTTTTTAAATTTGGACAATCAGGGACATGACTATCTTAAATCAACATCTGCTTCACTATTTTGTTAAAATGGTTTATTATACTGAGCTGTTTTCATGTCACACACTGTTGCTTTTTCACAACCTTTCCATTATCTAGTGAAGTTTTGTCTCCATGGATTTTTCAAAGTATTCTTAAAAACATAGGATATAAACAATGCCACTTACCTTGGGAACTTTGGCATATTTTCCGGTTCTTGTGTCTCTTATATGACTGATGTCTAGCAGGTCAACCTCCTGTTGAAATACAAAAAAAGACATTCGAGTTAGCCCCCTTGGGACAAGGGCAGAGGCTTCAAAAAGCAGCCATAATTTGACAGTGTTACCCAGGTACAATATACTGTAGACAGGTGAAGCTGGCAGGCAAGAAAAAGGGAAAGACAATGTTTTATTAGTAATCTCTTTACTAAATGGATCTGACCTTTAACAGACAATGACCATTACCATATGGTCATATGGCATAAATCAGAGACGCAGAAGGAAATGAACTATAGAGAGTCATGTGTTTCACTTATCTTAAAAAGTGAAGGTGTTCAATGCTTTTTTGTTGTTATTGCTATATTAGTTATATAGAGTCAGACAATGTATATGACTTATATTATTATTTTGTTCTTCGTTTTACAAAGTAAGGTCTGGATGGATATTACAAAGCAGATCTATAAGGAATATCCTGAAGTGGATAACTAACTACCTTTACTTGTTAACTTTAAACCTACTTATCCAATTGTTTCTCTCATTGGCTGTGGGTCTTGCTCTCATTTTACAATCATCTATTGGGGAAATGATATTTACCATTTCTCAGAGAATTACTTCTAGGATTGGGGTGACAGAAAACAATGTGCCTACCAGGTAACACTGCCTGCTAGTGATCCATGAGTACACTAAATAGAATATATTGAGATAAGTGATGTAAAGAGTATTGGCCCACAATGTTCACACATTCATAGCTACTCCTAATACTGGTCAGTGCCCCATAGCCCACCCACAACCTCCCACTTTACAAAGGAGGCTTCACATTGTTATTCAATAATTTAGGTTCCAGTTGACAACATACAGTACAATTAACAAAGGTGTATATGCTACACCAGTAGACCACAGGCATGGTAAACAACGAGATGTGAGTCACCGTACTAGTCTGTGCAACGATCAGAATGGGTCATTTTTCAGCTTTGCATCTACAAGGCTGTGTTTTTTTACCTCCAAATATTTAGCAGGCACAGTAATGTCCCAGAGTCCTAATTAGCATTTGTAAAAATAACTCTTCTTCTGATCAATACTATAATAAATATCAAACTACAGCAGCCTTAGCTATATAGCACAATATATAAAGAGACATAGAATTCCATGGTGAATTTAAAAGCACAGAGGGAGTCTGAACGATGATTTAGATACTGTCTCCTGGACCTGTAAGGCTTCAACACTTACCACAAGGATGAATTGTTTACAACATACAAATATTAGAACACATAGAAACGTAAATTTAAATTGCAGTTTTCACTGCCCAGGTGCCTCTTTATCCTGATACTTTGGAGTTTAAACAGTCAAGCTTCAAATTAATGATATGCAAAAGTGTAGCATTTTTATGTCATGTCAATATGAGCAGCCAATTCACTACAAATAAGAGATGTCTCGGTGAAGCATTAAGTTGAGGAGGGTGAGGAGATATGCTCTCCATAAAAAGTAGCTATTGCAGTGCGCAACTTCCCTATGTGAAAAGAGAGTTTACAATTAGTTTTAGCATTATTGTTGATGTGGTGTTTGTGGTCACCGTGGAGAATTTCTTTATCGACAATACAAGGAAGAGGTGGGAATTTGGCAAGTCGGCTCTCTTGGATTATGAACAAGATCTGGTGTTACAGATTTTCAGGTTTTGAAATGCAAGTCACATTTCAGGGAAGCCACCAAAAACCATATAATAGTTTAGTCCTCTAAGGGTAACATTGGAGAACTGCATAAAGCCATTACTGACTAGGTACCTAACAGAAAAGTGCATCTAAGTGCATGACAAGAGGAAAGCTGTTATTGAACAGAGTGTACTGTACTAAATTTCAAGAACCTTGTGCCACAAGATACTAAAACCATATGGAAGGCCAAACATTATGTCAGGTGAAAATGTGACACTGTGATCCTTCCTGAAAACTCCATACCAGCCTGAAGCATGGTGGAGACTACTTCTGTGCGAGGTCTTGCTAAACTTGTGACAGAAAAAGAGAAAAAACAAAAAACAAACTAGGAAGTCAATGATTTTGGCTCGTCCAGTCAAAGCCTGGCTCTTAATGCAGTTGTTAAAAATCAGGTAAAGATGGACAATTATTGTTTGCCAGTGGTCCCTTGTTCAAACGGTGGGAGATGGAACTAATTTGAGAAGAGGAATGGGGAAAAAATGGGGGAAAAGGTAGTGCAGATGTTAACATAAGAGAAATATAAATTAACTTTTTTACAAAGGTGCTGTTGCCACATACTGACTTGAGAGTACTTATGGAGCTATAATTAATATTAGAGAATGTTTCACCTAAAAGGCAACAACAAAAAAAGTCTATGTGAATGTGCTAGGATTCCACACTGTAACCCAATAAAATAAAAAAAGCCCGATGTAATAATTGGGGTTTAATTTTTTTTTTTTTATATATAAATACAGCCTCTATGTACATCTTTCTTAAAGTAATCACAATTGAATTTTCTATGTAGCATTTGTGTTAAGTCCAAAACTATTAACTGCTAACATACATATTTTATTAATATCTTAATAGATAAAAGGGACTAAACTATAACACATTTAGTGCTTTCATTCAAAATGTTTCAGTTGTAACATATTTAGCTTACTTTACATATTTGTGCCAATTACATTTTTTGCATTAAAGAAATCAAAACTAAGAACAAGAAAGCAAATTTTGTATTAAATTTTCTCTGTCTTCTGATCAGTACTAAGTTAAGATCTGACCAGACATCTGGATGGATAGAAGGATCTTTCTTGTGGTTTTGTTTGTGTGCCACTGGTAAAAACAAAAACTGTTTAATAGATACAATTCCATTAATTTTTCTAGACTATCTTGCTTTCTTGTTGTGAACTTGGTATCTACAATATATTTTCTAATCAGCTACAAAGCTGAGGGTCATCACAATGATCATAAATTGAAATCAAAAAGTTGCCTTCAGGTATGATCACAGCAACCAATTACTTTCAGTATTTTTAAACTATTGGTACTACAATTGTTCTGCCAGAAATGAAACTTCAATGGATTCATCCATTTGCTTAATGCACTTACTCCAATACAGGGTACTGGCAACATCAAATGCAAGACATGAATCCACAAAGAACGGGCCACCTCTTAACCTTTCACAAATAGAAGCAACACGCTGTGATATTAACACAGCAGACTGGTGTTAAACTGAAATTAAACAACCCTGACTTGGCTGGTGGGGCATGGCTTACCCATTTGTTAGCTCTAATCCATTTGATCTTCTTCAAAGTCTTTCATATTGTAAGCTAACATAAAATGCACAGAAATTCCATTCTTATTTTTACCATTTTAACCACTTTCTGTCCATGAGTAAATTAAATAAAAACAAGTCTATTTTAGCATATATCTTCTCTACGAAAAAACACATAGAAGGCATAGGTATGTGTGTGAGTGTGCCCTGTGATGGATGGGCACCGTTCCTGTTTTGTGCCAAGTGATGTTGGGATAAACTTCAGACCCCTGCAACATTGACATAAATTAAATGCCTTTGATAACTGATGAAATGATATTTTACAAGCTAAAAAATGGTTAAAAGTTTTTTAAAAAGTAACTATACTGGATGCCAGTATTTTGCAAAAGCAAAACTGATTTCATGAGACCATGGTTTCGTTGATACCCCCCTGCAGTTAGGTTAAAGTACGCTTCCTAATTATGTGGCTGCACAGAATCGACCTTGATAGCAAAGGGGAAATGTGTTTTTCTGCTTCTGTGAGAAGCTTATCGGGTTCCTGTCATTAGTTTCCTCAATGGCAAACGCACTGTGCCTTCACATCTGTGATTTATGGCTTTGGGGTGAGTTAGACACATACATTTCACTTAAAACGGAAACATAACATTATTTACCTAATATTGGCAAGGCATCTGCTCATATAATAGTCAAGACCAGCAAATACTGTAGATTTTGATATTAAAAAATGCCTTAGTAATCTTTACATACAGTCCCTAGAATTTCTTCATTTTTCCATTTTATTCCCACAATGAAGTATTCTGGGAAAGTAAACAGGGCCCAGTTTTGAAGTATATTTCAGAGTTGCAGATAAGCAACTTCACTGAACCACCTAAAGCTACCATACAGGTTAGCATCAATGATCTCACAATTTCAGAACAGTGTACTTTATACTTGTTTTTTCATTATTTTTATAAATTAGAATGTCCAATTTTATTTTTAATAACTATCTCCTTCATAATTTCCTAGAGGCAAGTTTCTCAAGGTAACGTGCAAATTCAAAATGATGGCTTCAAATATTTTTGGAATGTAGCATAGTTAGAGTTTGGAGTTTTGCAACACTAACTTGAACACTTACAAAGATTAAACAAATCTGTGGCAAACAAAGAATTTTGCCCCAACTGAGGGCCTGAAATGCAAATGGTCGAAGATGATCAGTAGCAACTACTATGAAATCTCACCTGGAGTGCATTTGATGTTTGCAGTCTTAGCTTATCTCCCTCTCCCCAAAAATCAAAATCTGTGTGTAAATAACACTTCGACAGCAATATATACCTACTGAACTAGCTAGTGATCCTAAATCAACTCTCTCTTGAACGACTAATCATCAGATATCCCAAGGCATACTTTGTTTTTTCTAAGCAGCTCCAAAGTGCAACACTAAGAACTCTTTAGGAAACATACACATTCATCATGAACACATGCATGCTGAATGGAACATAGTTTTTTTTTTTATAAATCCCTGCTAAATGAAATTGAACATCACATTTCAGGAGGAGTAAGCGTATTCAGCAAACCAGTGCACTTTGTTATGCCTAATATGGATGCCTACTTTGGAAATGTATTTTCTACAATGGTTTACCCCATGTAAAGTCTAAGTCAAAGAAGCCTCACTTCTCTTCATTCTTTCCATTCATCTAGCAAGCAGTTCAAAGCAGATAACAGGCTGGCATTTTTCTTTTTTTCCTCTTTCCCAAAGCACCCTGGAGTGGACAGTCATCTTGCCACCATTAAGAAATGACGTGGTACAGTCTTCTAATTTCACTTCTGGATTCCCTGTAAGCAGTTAAGTCTAAGTTTTGCATCATATCATAAGGCACATGTTAGCCACTAAAAAATATGCTAGCTGGCAAGATTTTAAGTATCTGTCCCACCATTACATGCAGTGTCCATCATTATCTAGCATTATGCTTCATCTGTCATCATATATTACTATATTTATACAGTTTTTTTTTCTTAACAGTGTACTAGCCAAACATTCCTAATGCTTGAGGTGTAATTACACATATGGATTACCACGTAATTATTTAGTACTTGTTTCTAATCAAAACTTATACTATTTGACACACACAAACAATAAACACAGTACAAACCTTTGAAAAATCTGCAAATCTTTCAAATGTTCATAAGATATTTATCAAGAAGATTCATGGCTAATATTTTAAACAAATTTACAAGCAAAATAAACAACTTTTGCTGGTATGCTAACAAGCCTATTGTTTACAAAGCAGAAACTTCAAATTCTTCATCTCTTCTTTTTCTAAACGAAAATGTGAGCTGCTGTACTAAACACAAGCTCGCTCACTGTCTAAACTCAGAGAAGCAGTGTCTGTTTTAATTAGAGGCCAAAATAGAAAGGTCCAAATTCATTAAAGTATGTTTTCTTGCTGCTTGTCTAGTTGCAAAGAACGACTCCTCTTATTCTTCTTTTCTCTATTTATTACTCCACTTTCTTTAATGTATAGACTAATATTCTAATCTTCTCTCTCTCTCTGGTAGAGTCTGCCTTGCTGCTCTCTGTTTACAGGAAAATGTGTACTAGTTCAACTACTGTTATACGTTGCATAAAAGGAAGAACACATTACCATAAATTACTAAAACAACCATAAAGCTTAGAAAGGCAGATGCTAAAAAAAAATTTTTTTTTGTGATCAAGTCTTTTGTAGTGAAACTGGCCAATTTAGATCAGCAGCCAATCAATTGGAGCATCACTGTATTGAAGATTATTTATGTATAGACTGGACTGCTCTGCACTTTATTTATGGATGAACAAGGATTTGCTTGAATTTTTGATAAAAGTCCTTTGCATATCTGCACCTACCCTTTCTGTATTGTGTGTCCACACTGCCTAGTATATCTTGTTTTATGTTCATCAATGTCCCAGGTTCAAGGAGGTAATGCCAGCTTCAAGCAACCCGGGCACCACACAGCAACCTTGAAATAACATAAAATGACACTCCACATGCCTATAATACCAATCCCCATTTTTTTTTTTTTTAAGTTTCCTATTTAGGTGTAACTTTGACCCTTGTATCCCATCAAGGAGTGAACCCCTAGGGTCAGTTGATGTGGCATGCACAACTTCAAGCCCTTCTGATAATTTTTGCTGGAGACACCGATAGGTTCAATCTTTATCATAAGGGTGTGATTTCCTGCACAAAATATGGTCCAAAAATGACCTAGAAATGAGGGGTTTCAGGTCTAGAGGGCCAAAAATAAGGGGGAGACCCTAAAAGCTTGACATATTGCACATCTAGGTATGAGAATGTGTCAAAATGTATATAATATGTGGGTGCTCTCTTGTACTTGTGTGTCAGGAAGCGCCAGGAAAAAAAAAACAACAACCAAGTGATTTCAAAGTAATAATATGAGAAATACAATTACATGTAAAATTCCGTTACAATGAACTGCCCGAGACCTAAAAAATATTTCGTTGTAATGAAAATTTTGTTGTAATGAGATTCTGAGGAATTCAACACGAACATTATCTAAATGTGGAAGTATGTTGTGGGCAGCACAGTTATCAATCAGAAGCTGAATCATCCTTTTCTTCTTCTTCATATTGTGAGGTTTCTGAACTCTTTTGGGATCTCCCCACCCAATGGGAATGTCACGCTGAAGTGCGTCCCGAAGCGTGATTGCTGCGTCTGTGTAAAATTGTTTGTCCGTTGCCAGGGCAGGGCAACAGCAGGCTCACAGCGGTGCAGTGAGGTGCCATAGAAGCAAATCCTAAAAGATTGGGGTCGCGCTATAAGTCCCTGTCTTGCACCCCAAAACACGAGGCTTAGTCTCAGTAATTTACCAAAACCAGCTTTATTCAGCTTGAAACAGGAACAGCAGGGTTATTTATTGTAGCGGGATCTGCCACTCTCCTATAAACAGACACAGCAGTCAGCCTTGCATTTACAATGTTCCTTGCATCACCCATTGAGTTTGCTTTGGCGGAGAGACACAGCAGAGCTGTGAGCCTGCTGTTGCCTTGGCAACATATAAACAGTCTTCCACAGATGCGGTAAGCGCACTTTGGGATGCTCTTCGGCGGGTTGTCCAGTTGTGGGAGGTCCCAAGAGAGTTTAGAAACCTCACATTTTCTTGAATGAGTGCCGCATTAATAGGAATGTTTCTTGAACAAGCATCACTGAACCACATAAAAACGGCTTTTTCGACATCTTCAAATACAGAAGTTCACATACATTTGCAACACAAGATTTTTCTTCTTTTTTTGCTCCGTCTTTCAAGAAAGTTAACAGTGTCAATGGCGAAATTCCGAATTCACTGGTAACGTCTTTTTTCTTTTTGCCGCAATTGAGTTTTTTCTTCTAATATGAACTGTTAGCATTTATTTGTGTATGCCGTTTCTATAGGAGGGTGACAATGAGTTAAATTCCAATGGAAGTTTTTCAAATGTTGACAAGCAATAAGCAAAAGGTATCACTGAAAACTACCGAAAACAAAAACAGCAAAAAAAAAAAAAAAAAACAGAACGAGGAAAGTTTGAAGAAAGAAAAAAAAAATTACAGTGTTTCTGTTTGGGGACCGTTGTGCACAACCGAGCTGTGATCACAGAACTAACTGCTCTGTGCATGATTCATTCAGGCATTTCAAGGTCTTTTGGGCACTTCATTGTAATGAAAGTATCTGCTGAATGTATTTCGTAGTAACGAGATTTCTATAGACCCATGTCATATGGGGAAACTGTTGGGACCATAAAAATACTTTGTTGTAATAAAAATTTTGTTGTGAAGATATTCGTTGTAACAGAATTTTTCCTGTATTTTGCCGAGATCAAACTTTTGTTGTTAGTGTCAACAATAAGAACCACATACTATATGCACTTGCTCTGCATACACTCATCACAATGTACAGGTAAACGGTATTGGACCCTAACTATTGTGGTATAGCAGGTCATTAATATGTCACAAATAACAACTTGCAAAATCTACAGATGTGCAAATGTAACATGTTATAACAGATACTGTGGTCAGTGACTAAAAGAAGAACCCACAAGGGATTGCCAGGTATGCTAACAAAGAAGCAAAGAGGTGATCAGAGTTGTTAATCAAGTAACTCACTTCTTGCTTTTCACCTTGCCAAAACAACTCACAGCCAAGCTGGCAGCCTTTAAACTGTAAATTGCATTCTGCTTCCTACTTAATCACAGCAAGTTTACTTGCATGTAAAATTATCTATGCTGCAATGTATGTGTTCTCTTTCACTCTTCACTTTACAAGCAGCTTTTACAACAAATTCTGTATTTATGATGTTATGAAAAATTACAAAACAAACCCCTTACCATACAATTGAATGACAGGAAAATAAAGCAACTTGACCCAGCTTACACAGTAAATCAGCACAAAAATGTAAGTTTCAGTTTATAAACCTATGAGTCTGCTCAGTCTATACCGGACCTACCTGAAATTGCTTCCAAATAGTGAACTTGATATTTTTAAACTTGAATCCAAAAATTCAAGACAAAAGACAAAAACCTAACAAATAACACACTATGCTGCTGAGATTTCACTCAATAATTCACTCCTCTTAACCTATAAGGCACTAAATGGTCTAGCCCCTGCCTACTTGAGTGTCTTGCTCCATCGTCACAATCCCCCTCGTGTTCTTAGATCCGCAGATCAGCTGCTCCTAACCGTTCCCAAGGCACATTTTAAAGCTCGTGGTGAAAGGGCTTTTTCTGTCTGTGCACCCAAGCTCTGGAACTCCTTACCTTTAGTGGTTAGGCAAGCCACTTCAGTCACCACATTCAAATCACACCTAAAAACGCACTTCTTCACATTGGCTTTTAATTCTTAACCTGTCTTATTCCCACTTGCTTTTTGCTATTTCTCTGTTTTATTGGGTCCCCTGACCTGTTTTTTTAGTGTCTCTGTTTTAATTCTCTCTTAATGTTTGTTTTTTTAATATTTTGCTTTTAGTCTTGCTTGTTTTAACTGTACAGCGCTTCGGTCAGTTGTAATGCTGTGTTTTTTAAGCGCTTAACAAATAAAAATGGTATGGTATGGTAATAATGTGTATTATTAAAATTCTGGAGACCCTCAGTTTCAACAATGAAAACCTTGCTATTTTTTGCCCATTGGCACTCCATGTGTATGGTGTGTTTGTTACCTAATTATTTTCCTCTTCTTCATCTATGCATTTTGTTGAATTTGACTCTGCTACCAGCTTCTTTTTGCTTGTGGGAAGGGTACTGGGCATCATTTAGGGTATATCAATAACAAACTGATAAAAAAAAGGCTGGAGACAATGTGACTTGATGTGTGATGTGCAGCAAAAAATGGAAATAATTCTTTATGCAAAAACATAAATACAATAAAGTAAAGAGGTTCACTCTTGACCTGTATAGGCCAACACAGAAATCAGTTCTAAATCCACAAGTAAATTGATGACCTTCAGGGGAACAGCAGTATGATTCACAGGGATATCAAGTGTCGACAGGCTCAGGCTTACTCATTTACAGTGCACTCTTCTGGTGCTTTTCATTTGGAAATGTTTTCAAACCTATTGTAATCACAGCTTCCCATAAAGCCTGCTGACTGATATTTAAGTGCCAGAAACCGCAACATGGAATAAACATGCTTTCTAGGCTGATGTCTAAGATACAGTATAAATCTCAATTGGATTCTAACAACTCATTTATTAAAAAACAGTATGAGCAGCCAACAAGCTTTTACTGTATAAAATGCACCATAGCAGTGTACACAATTGAAATATTTTATAATATAATTAAACACAGTCAATGGATCATTTGTAAGTGTTACAATATATTTAAAATCTGTCAAGGCTGCAGAGTGGTTGATATGCACCCAGATTCCATTATTAGTGGTTTATAAATAACATTCAGGAATATTGAGACTTGGAAAAGATATCCAGGAAAAAGAGATTCATCAAAATGAGAAAATCTGTTGGGCTCCCACTCTTTTTCTGTAGCTGCCGTTTCCTGGTTAGTATCACAGATAGTCTATCCTGGCAGAAGAGGTACAAGGCAGGAACCATCCTTAGTACGGAGGCTAGCCCTTTTCAGGGGACACTCACACAGATCAGCTTTGAGAGCCCTTGATAACCTAACTGTGACAAGGAACAAGAGTACCCAGAAGGACAAAAGTGCCCCTCTTGAGAATTAAACCTGTTTCAAGAACTGCTTCTTGGCACACCATTGTGATACTCTTGTTCATTGTGATTGACTATGTCCTTTGGCTTGCCTTTTCCCTGCTACTGCAAACATGAAGAATTAGCATCTCCTACATACTGTTTCAGCATGTTTTAGGTAGCACAAGATTTGTTTGCATTCTTCCACATTTCTGCAGTAAGCGGAGACATGACTTAAACTTTTACTATACTCAGTATTTTTATTGATTATCAGGGTAACTGAATAATTTGAACAATACAGTCAACCCACAGAACTGCAGAGTACTGCTAATAGCTTCTCATTACCCATGTCCTGTTCTCCTGACTAAACGAAACTATTGCACTACAGTACCCTGCACTGTGATCCTCAAAGGTAGGCAACATTGTGTAAGCAACAATGGATTTTAAACCCCTGCCTCCATCTGACTGCACGGCTCTGAGCAAGTAAGTTACTTAACCCAAACGAATCCCAAATGAAAAATAAAATCCATGCAAACATGTGTACTGTATTCTCCAGTGGATAGACATCATACAAATATAACATTAATCTTCAGCCTTTTTCATCTGTATTATAAAGCAGACATAATGCTTGCAAAACTCTTAATTTAGTAATTGTTTACAATTTTATTTCATAGCTAAAGAGAATCCTGTGCTCTGTAACTGATTCACAAAATATGATGTGTAATCTAGTGAAATTTGTAAGCTTGGCTGTGTTTCACTCACATAATTACCTGTTCCTATTGAACCAACAGTGGAATATTCAAAATTTAATTTTGCCATCTAAGGCACATGTGATCAGTGTCATTTAATTTGAATCAAAATTTGCAACTAAAAATTTATTTTCAGGAATGATATATAATAAGGATCTAAATAAGCACCACCTATACTGGGGTAAAGAAAAGCAAAAGTGAAAAATGTAATGTTTTTTAAATCTGCTTTTTCCATTACAAAAATCTAAGATTCTTGATTGTGGCACCATTACATACATTATATTCAAAGATGATTGCGGTGACACATGATTACACATGAAACAGAATCGACTAACCAGGAATCTATGTGATGTAATTCATTGTCTCTGTGCAGTGTTGTAGGGCACTGCCCTTAAAATGTAAGCCAGTTCTTACTCCAAAGTTGTTAAATGACCTTCTTCTGACTATCCAAACATCTTCCAGTCTACTGACATTCATGAGCCTCTGGAAGAACCACTCCACACATTAACAGTCTGGGACTTCTTAGTCTTTCTACCACGTAGCTTTGCCCCGAGTAGATTCTGCTGGTCCCAGCTACTGATTTACTGAACATTTGTGAGTATAAATAAAATAATCTACTGGCACTACTAGCTACAATACAGTATAGTATAAAAGATACCAACATTTTTGGAGACACATTTCATAAACTTGTTTAAAGCAAGGTTCACTTGTTTTTAACAAAAATTATATTAAAATCCCCCCAAAATTCAAAATACTGAATTACAATACACAGAGAATAATTTAAAAATCACAATACAAATCAAACTGGCAATACAATATTACTACTAATTAGTTACCAACACCTTGCTGTTAAAGCAGAAACAAAACAATGAAGAGTTTTTAAAGAGCAAGTCAACTGAATATTACTGCAGAGGTACAGGAGGTTCAGTTAACAACATTAAGTAGTTGCCAGTTAATAAAGAGGCTGCACACACTGAAGTCCCCAGAGATCAGAGTGTGATACCCTTCCCACAGCATGAATTTTATTTAAATTACAAAAAAAGTGGTTAAGTTTATTATTCAATTTAAGTGTTAATGTCCATTGCTGAATTAGCACTTTGAAAAATGCTGCACTGGTGTTAAGTGGTAGTGCTGCTGCTTTGCAGTAAGGAGACTGTGGAAGATGGTGGGTTCGCTTCCCGGTTCCTCCCTGTGTGGATAGCGCTTTGAGTACTGAGAAAAGCGCTATATAAATGTAATGAATTATTATTATTATTAATTAAGAGAAGGTGTTAAATTAAATAGGAAATCAGCTTACATAATGAACAAATTGTTCATATTACCTTGGAGTTTTGTACCTTTCCAGATTAAGCAAGCACTTTAAAAAGTGTTGTTCTTGATTCTTTTGAATACACACTCTAACAACATAAAAGTAATGTAAAAGATTTATATTTGTTCAGGCAGCTTTTTCCAATTCAGAATGAAAGAAGAAGTGCTAGTATATATGTTGCACATGTTGGTAGTGTAAAACAATGGATAAAAATATTTAAAAGGGACTATATAATGACAGACAGACATTTTGTTGATCCTAAAATGAAGGTGCAGTGTTAACAGCAGCCAATACATTTTAAAAGCAGTCAGATGGTTCCATAAACAGCTGGGCAGAACTGCCATGTCACTCTAGACCAGTTTTCCCAAACTCAATCCTGGGGACCCCCTGTGGTTGCAGATTTTTGTTCCAACCAGATTGCTAATCAGTGACAACACCCGATAACACTGATCTCATTTAATTAGCTGGTATTATTTTTCTTTTATTCTACATTCAGAAAAGCACAACAGCATGATTTTTACAGTTATAAGACATTTAGAAATATTTCTGCTTTTGCTATAGATTTAAATGCTTAACTCTCTTTTGTTTATTTCATTATATTTTGCCCTTTCTCTGTGCAGTTTTTCCTTTTCGTTGTATCTTATTAATGACAATTAAAAATAAGCAGAGCAGACACCCAGGCAAACAACACTGAATAATCAAAGGCTGCAATTACTTTAGCATCTGACCCACTAATTAGTAAATAATGGATTAATTAAACAATTAGAACACCTAGAAAAGTAGAATGAAAATCAAGATGAAAATATTGTTAAAAAGAAAAAAATACATTATTCCCATATAACTGATTGGTATATTATATATATATATTTTACCAAACTTAGTTTTCTAATTTCTATATTGTTCCCAAAACACAGAACTTGGGAAATAACACATCACTTAATTAGCCCAGGAGTCCAATTAAAAACAGAAGCTGGTTGGAACAAAAACCTGCAGCCACAGTGTGCACCCTGGACCGAGTTTGGCAAACACTGCTCTAGACAAATTGACAGTTCTTCTATAAATCTGTTTTTTTTGCTAACTTGACTTCAGTGATACCTATGAAGGTGATGGCAGGGGTGTGTTTGATATTCAATAATTTTGTTACCTGAATTTGCAGTTTTTATTTCACCATGACCACTCATCTCATTCGTCACACAAAAATAAAAAATAATCAAGGCTGCTTAGAAAATTAGAATTCTCTTCTTGTATTTTACATAGTTTAATGTGATGTTTACTAATGCAGTTTCGTTTTCAGAAATTTCACAATATTGGCACAATTTAAACAGCATAATATCAAGCATAATGCTGTCTATTCCATTTCTGTCAAACCCCCAACCTAACCCAAATGTCAGTTTTCACCACAAACCAACATTCTGGAGAGTCAATAGCCAAGACTTTGTCACTACCTATTGAGTGTACTGGCTGCACAGTTAATATCTTTACCTTTTAAGAAATAACACATTATTCTTATGCCTTTTTTAAAACTGTTTGGTTGGCAACACAGCAGGCATTTACTGTGTAGATTTGTCTATAGCTGCGCAGACTCAGATATGCAGGGCACCACAAGGTTAAACAGAAATCTATTTCAAGAGTTTTAGTGGCATTTTACAGCAGTTAAACAATTAATACACAAAAAACTACAATATGATGCAAAGAAAATGAAAATTATATTTATATCTCAAAATAGAAGCATTCAACATTTATAACAAAATCAGCCTAAAATTATGCAGTTTAGTGTATTCAATGGAGTAATTGAGTCTTTTAGGACTACAACAAAGTGAGACTTCAAGTATTATTCTATGGGCTATCTTTATTTCTGATTGTATATTTGAACAGATATTTTTTCTTTAGTTGTTTTTTTTTTAATTATTAAACGTTAAATACTGACTTAAAATGTAAAAAAGGGGTTTCTTTTTGCTTAAATTTCAGCTGAAACATTTCTATTTATTTTAAATTTAAGCAACTATATTATTGTATTGTGATCCTTGAAATGTAGTCTTTAGATATATACCCTAAGTTCTTGTCTATAAGCCGGACTCATGTATTAGCCGGAGACCAAAAATCATACGAATTTTTAAAATAAAATCGTATCATAGATAAGCCGGACTCATGGATAAGCCGAACGTACTATAACCTATAACTAATAGAAGGGAGGGAGGTCAGTGGTCTCACTCGCGCCCAGTTAATTTCTTTAAGGAGGAAGAGAGTGTGAGATATTGGCGTCTCTCTCACTCCCCGCATGGCGCGGTTGGAGCGGCCGGAGCGCGTTCTTTCTGCTCTGGGCGTCGCCGAGTCAACACGAGCGCGTAGCGGTCATTTAAATTGTGATTTTATATGTAAGCATATTTAAATATATATCGCGGATTTCTGCGGACAATGGGTCTTTTAATTTCTGGTACATGCTTCCTCAGTTGGTTTGCCCAGTTGATTTCATACAAGGGACGCTATTGGCAGATGGCTGAGAAGCTACCCGGCTTACTTTTCTGTCTCTCTTGCGCTGACTATCTGTGATCCTGACGTATGGGGATTGAGCAGGGGGGCTGTTTGCACACCTAGACGATACGGACGCTCGTCTAAAAATGCTGAAAGATTATCTTCACGTTGCTATCTTTTGTAAAGCTGATTCCTGAAAAGACATGCTGCACAGTGCTTCGCATACTTAAAAGCTCAAAGGGCACGTATTGATTTTTGACTGAAAAACAAACTCTCCCTCTCTCTCTTTTTGTCTGCTCCTGACGGAGGGGGTGTGAGCTGCCGCCTTCAACAGCTTTGTGCCGCGGTGCTTCGCATACTTAAAAGCCAAACAGACATATTGATTTGTTTGCTTCACTCCTTTGAAGAGGAAGATATGTTTGCATTCTTTTAATTGTGAGACGGAACTGTCATCTCTGTCTTGTCATGGAGCACAGTTTAAACTTTTGAAAAAGAGACAAATGTTTGTTTGCAGTGTTTGAATAACGTTCCTGTCTCTCTACAACCTCCTGTGTTTCTGCGCAAATCTGTGACCCAAGCATGACAATATAAAAATAACCATATAAACATATGGTTTCTACTTCGCGGATATTCTTATTTCGCGGGTGGCTCTGGAACGCAACCCCCGCGATGGATGTATAAGCCGGACTTATGTATAAGCCAATATTCTATTTTTTCATTTTCACAACTTTTTTCCTTAGATAAGCCGCGGCTTATAGACAAGAACTTAGGGTATATATTCTCAATCAGCAATAAGGAATTGTTTTGTATTTTATTCTGTCAAAAAAAGAGTCACAAATTATATCTAAGAGAAGACTTAAATTTTAATCAGACATGAACTACCTACACTAGAAATAGACTATTTTTATCTGGTTACATTAAAATATTTCAAAACATTATAACTACTGTTTAACAGGTATTGGATTCATTAGACTTTAAAAGGCATTTTTTTCTAATGAGACCTTTAACTCTGATAGCATGTGTAAATAATACTGTGAGAATTCTTCTAATTAGTAGAGTATAGCTCTTGGATTGGGAGTTTGTGATTAACAGGTCATGCATCTACTCATTATCAAAATGTTTTAATTCAGTTCCAGGGGCGCAGGGTAACCTCACAGCAAAGAGACCAAGGCAGAAATCAACTAGGGAATCCATTCCCGGGCTCCCGATTACCGGGAACCCGGGATTCCCGGACATTTTTCATTCCCGCATTCCCGGGAATGAAACTGCTGTAATTCCAGGGAAAATGGGAATGGCCAAGCTCGCATATATAGCGTATAAAAGTGTAAAAATCGATCAAGAAATAACAGAGTTATAGTTGAAAATAATTAAGGTGGCGCCATTGCTGCAGCTTGCACTTCATCAGACAACAGCTTTGAACAGCAACTTGAAATTGCAATGCGTCGGTCTGTTGCATCCGCATTATCTGTGCCAAGAAACTTGCCATCACAGAATGATGACAAGAAACTGGATGCATGAGTAAAAGCTGAAATGACGCTGTTTCAGAGCAACGGCAAGCGCGGGCGTTGTTTAGAACAAGTGTATCGGTATCTGATGATTGTGCCGCCTACTTCAATGGAGGCAGAGCGTGCTTCTCAGCGGCTGGCGTACTTCTGCACGAAGGTGCGCTCTAGCGTGGACGACCACATGCTGGACACGTTAATAATAATAATAATAATAATAATTCATTACATTTATATAGAGCGTTTCTCAGTACTCAAAGCGCTATCTATACAGGGAGGAACCGGGAAGTGAACCCGCAATCTTCCACAATCTCCTTAATGCAAAGCAGCGGCACTACCATTGCGCCACCTGTGAGGACGTTGTGCTTTTTATGCTCTTATTACCACAACTAAAGATACATGTACTTATATGACAGCATGAACTGCTTGTAGATAGGGTTAGTCTTTTATTTGTGTCGACATATAGCAGTAGTTTTATTAAAAATAAGTGTCGGTCGTTCTAAAACCATTCACATGTGAGATGCTCGTGCACTGTGTCATCCCGGGCGCCCAGGATTCCCGGGAATGAAATGCGGGATCCCCAAATTCCCGGGAAGGGATAAACCCGTCCGGGAATGGATTCCCTAAAATCAACATCACAGAGCACACTTGCTCAGTCTCCCAGTTCTTATTCAAAGGCCTCCATCACCAGATGATTCTGTATGGGGTTTAAACAATTTATAAAATGAGTTTGCCAAGCTTGTGTGTGAAGTTAACATTACAAATCAATGGAGTAAATGTTGCCAATTGGAGCAAAGCATCAAATCACATGTCAGAGTATCAGACTTCTTAAATTCTTCCATTTGAAGCCCATTGAAAGGCTACATACCCATCTATTGTTTATGATGCCCATTCATTAACAGTTTTAAAACATGCCTCCTACACATATGCAGTGCTCACTACTTGACATTTCTTAATTAATGTGCCACTACTGTACACGTGGCTACCTTTGGACTGGTAAAAAAGATATGAATCACCTATACAGTACAATCTGTGCTCTTATTAGACAAGGAATGGAACACTTAGCAATGATGTTATAATGTATTTTTTTATAATTTAAAACAATTCTTGGACAATAAACTAATGTTCCTAATTAAATATCTTAATGCAAGATCTTCTGGCTGCCCATTTATCTATTTAAAGTGGATGGTATCTTGAGCTAAAAGAAGGGACACTTGAACTGGCCATACATTCACTATTTATTAGAACAGACTGTCTTGCCCAATTATAACTACATATCCAGAATTAATTCAGATATCTGGGGTCTCTGGTGACAGTATGCCCCCCCCCCCCCACCAAACCACATTCCTTTTAAGCAGATCCATAGAAGAACTTAAAGTGCATGTTTAAAATACTAGAGTTGGTTGACATATGTAGAGCAGCTGGTAAAACACACTAATGGGCTAGAAGGAAGAGACTGTTATCCACTTCTAAGATAAACAGGTGCCTATAAATAAGTTACCCAGGGTCACTCTGTATCTCTAACAGTGTAATATAAAGGTATTACAAATCATTAGAAAGAACGTTATCAGCTTGGCAAGCTGGAATTGTTCAATGACAAAACGCTCATCGAGATGTAATTTTATTGAAAATGGAATTTCTAGAAGTTGGTGTTCAGTTCTTATTGAACTGAATTTATTATTCTATATCTGTCAATTTTGTTTGGCAATAATGTTGCAGTGAGAGGGCTATCCTTTGACACAACATACTCTTTTTCCTGGACACTAAGAAGTGATTCTGCTAACATATTCAAATGAAGTACAAAGTAGAAATTCTGCGAAGATCAAAGATGTGCTTAGCAAGTTGTGTCCTTGGATACATGTAGTTCCTATGTCAGCATCTTTTTATTCCTCGCTACGTGGTATGAAAATATATTCAAGTTCTATGAGGGCAGGGGGAGGGGGTATGGTTGCCCCCCCTTGAATTATCCATCTCACTTATATAAAGTACATATCCTCCTAAAAACAGGGTGGGAAACAGGTTCCTTGGAGGTGAAATACATGCAGTATTGCAGAGAACTAGGGTGTCCCCTTGGAAAGCAGATTGCAGTATGAGGTTACGTTCAATGTATAAACATGGAAGTGGCAGTACAGCATAGTAGCCCACTTCAAGCCATGGGTACAACACAAATCATGAGCGACAGCATGCCTTGCTAAGTTTAAATGCTTGCACAGTTCTGTAAAGGGGTCCCTCAGAGAACAATGCTTTAACATACATTTGGTTTGCGTCTTTAACAGCCGGTGTATATTTATAGTACTTGTAAAAGTTACCTTTTTTTTCAACTTTTATTCTACCCCCCCCCCCCAGGAATCTGACGCAGTTACTTTTTATCTGAAACTGCGAATAACTGTAGATGTGAGTATGTGTATGGTATACATAGGTATATATGATATTTGGAATTATTCATTTTGTGACCTGTATAGTACATTTTGGAAAACATTGTGGCACAGATGCAACATTACTCAATTATTCATATTCATTCGCATAACATCTTGCGGTTGTAATCAGTGACCATGTGTTCCTCCGTCCCCGTATATATTATATTAATATATATATTATATATAAAAATCATACAGAAAAGTACTCAGTTACACAGTACTTGTAATACATCTGATTAACAGTGACGTTATAACTGAGGCCTTAGGAAATTTCCCAGGTGAAGCTGGGTAACACAGCTAGTCTGTAAATAGGTGACAGACATCTGTTTCACATAACCATCCCAACCACTTGTTCCACAATTAATTCATACATAAATTTTCTGGGCCCTAATTTTCACTGGGTCACAGGAAAGTGGGTATTATGCCAACATATGTCCTTACATTTTTTAAAACCTGCCTAAATAAATTTAGAGTTGGAGGGTTTTAGGACCAAACAGGTTCTGGAATAAGGCATTCACTCATATTAGACCAACGTAGAACTGCCAATTAATCTAATATGGAGATTTTTGGGACATGGGTGGAAAACCCATGCAGACTCTACACCATGACAAGATGGGGATATAAATCAGGGACTCAAGATTTATGAGGCATCAGTGCTAACTACTTTACCAACAGGCTGTAATAAAGTTCACTGTGCTGATGATAAATAATAGCTTCTTATTTTTCCTTAAAGAAATTCAGTGAGCATCTCTTTGTGACCCTTAATGATAAGAGGTATGTGACTACTTTTTTCTCCTTTTTTCCAGACAGGAACTATTTTAAATTAAAGCAATGCATACGCCTACATTTGAATTTTTGTTCTACTCTGCATGTTCTTGTTAACCGCCTGCCAAACTATGTCTTTATCAGCTTGCACTACCTCTCACCACCCTGTAATTCCTATTTACAAGTCTGTAAGTTTGAGCCGCCAGCACCAGGATCCAAGCAGGAATGCAGTTAGACCGGGCACACCCTCGCCTACTTGGCACACAATTAGTCTTTTCAAACCATTCCTTCTGAGTTTTATGAAATTGAGCTTAAAAGACTAATCTATCTATCTATCTAATAACAATTTCAGTTTCAAAAAGATTAGAATGGGAAAATACTGACAAGCAAAAATTTACATAATTAACCAAAAATGTTCTTTTCTTCAAGAAGCTTTTTTTTATGATGATACAACGATATAAAAAAGTAAAAAGAAAAATCAAGACACTTGCAAATATAATATTTAAAAAATGCACATCCCAATGAATGTTATCTAAGATGGATTTTAAAAAACTGTGTCTCGTGCATCATACCCACAACCAAAAGAAAAATGCTGAATGCACATCCCAGTCTAAATCTGTCTGTGGTCACTTGTCACACTGCAGGGTAGTTATTCAACTGCTTCATGTGGTGTCTGTGTACAGCTAACACACATTTGAAGAGAAACAGCAAAATGGAAAAAACTGCACAGTAGCTGGTAACAAGAAGAATTGTTTCTGTACTAAATACTGCACTTGCAGAATGAAGTTTGTCAGGAATGTCGTTGAATTCTTCTGTCCTGTCCAAAATAAGAACAAAACTAGAAATAAAACATAGACAGACAGACAGATAATGCACAACACCACATTCACCTAACTTCACCTGATTAAATTTATCTAAGGTGGGACACAAAGTGTAAAGGGAACCCAAACAGTGATGGAAAATGTGATGAGGTTTTGGTTTGCATACTAATTTACTTTATATATACAGTGCATAAATAATGATCTGTTACACTGAAGGGTATTTATCTTACTGCATTTTCACATATTGTTTCATTAGCTCAACACCTTTTTAGTTGATTGGCAGTGTGCCACCTGCAGCTCTACAGCAGACAAGAAAAGCAAATGTCTATATTGAGGAGTAATAGTTCTGTCACGGGCAGAGGTAAAAATGAGAAGACACAAATTTAACTTTAAACTCATTTCACTACCCAGTCTAGATCAGTTCATATTAAGTGTGAATTTTAATAGCCAGGATATGCCATACAAGGGTGTCAAAATTGCTAGAAAGGATGGTAGGGAAAGCAAAATAAACTGCAAGTGGCAGAGTCAATCTCTGCAAGTCTACCATAAACAGGCAAGTCTACTGAAAAGCTTTCAAGACCCTAACCCAACAGAATCTTAGTAATGAATAAAACAAAAAACACAATAATGACATTTTCTAGAAATTAACACAAGAAGAAGACCAAGTCACATATGGAACAATAAGCCAGAATATGCCAGTAAAGCACCACAAGGAGCAATGAAGTCTTTCTTTCCACAACATCATAAGTCTTAAAAGCATTATTTGTGATCAGCCCTTTTATTTGAATGCTACCTGACACTTTATATTCTCTGAAGGGCAAGTGAAGACGCGCACAACAGTAGGTGCCAATGACATGATCACTAGCTGTGACGATGCAGCTATGGAATGGCTGCATAAGTTGCAACAATTACCCAAACATTGAAAGATAAACAAAAAAAAAAAAAAAAACAAGGCAAAACAACCTCAGGTGGTGGCTGGGCCAGACGCTTCTCCTAGCAGAAATCAATCAAAAAACATACTCACTGTCATTCATATTGGACCAACAAAACACTGCTAATTAGCCTACACTTTTGGAATGATGCGTTATACCAAACCATGGGAAAAGAGACAAACTTCTCATAAGCAATTATTCCGTGCCAGATATTGAATGCACATCACTGAAAGTGGAAACAACAAGTGCTACTCAATGTATGAATTACACAGCGTAATCAAAATGTTTTGAGCCTTACCTATTAAAAGAAACACAAGTAAACCAAACAGCTTAATCTTTCAACATAAACCACCATGAACACTAATACAATTGCTGCTGTATTCATGAAGCTTTTATATTCCACTTAAATCAAATCCTTGTGCAGCCACTGTTCTGTAGCTAACATGACATTTTCATCTTTGGCACAGCATGCCCACGAAGATAGTCTTTAATGCTAGATAACAGGTGATATCCCAAGAGGCCACATCTCAAGGATAGGGTGGGTATGGCCTCTTTTTGAATTCACAGTGTCATGGAACAGCCTTTAGAACTTGTGTAGTTTAAGCAGCAGCACTGTCATGAAACAGAAAACAAGTGGGCAACAGCTTCAAGTGCTTACTGCAATCAAAGTAAATCGGATGGATGGATGGATGATGCCATGACATAATTTTGTAGGCAATCTCTTGACATTTGATATCTGAAGAGGGGGCAGGGCAGGTGTTACTACATGTTGATTAGATGAGATTGACTCTTGGAAGGCATATTGTTCTCTAGCATAAGAAACTCAATGATACAATACTTGATTTTACAAGTTTAGCATCCACATTGACTTGATTCTAAAGCAAAAAACATTACAAACCACAAATCTGAAAAACTTGTAATTCGTTTACTTTAATATACAATGGCTAACCATTTGCCACTACAAAATCAGCACTACAGAATAGTCCTTTTGAAGTTCAAGCTTAAAACTTTACAAAATAGCTTTTATATGTTATCCAATCTTCTGTCTTTAATAAAACTAACATACATGTCTCTAATTGCCCTTAAAACATGTCTTGTAAAAAGTCAGACCTAAAAACTAAACTGAATTTACCTAAAAATCACCCTGCTAATTTTAATTGCCTGTCACTGGCTTTAAGTAACTGGCAAGTCCGACCACAAACGTCTTCAAAGGATTCATGAAAAGTGTGGGGTGTCTCACTGTTATAGAAACATGGATCCTTGAACATTTGTGCGTGACCAGAAGAGGTATTTATTCTGCTAGGAAGGAAAAAAGCTGCTCAAGTCATGAAGAGCTTATAGAAGGAAGAATTCAAGTGCTCCCTTTAAAGAAGATAATTAAGACAGGATTTGCCCACTGAAGCGTACCAAATCCCAGCTAATGTTGATAACTTAATTCCATACAAATTTTGTGTGCATTAAAAATAATATATGGCAGAGTCTCCACTTGAACAATGTTGTGCCCACTAGGTAAATCTCAACAGTCGATCAGTGGAAACCACATACTGATGTACAAAGGTTAGAGTTATTAAAGAAGACGTGAGAGGAAGGGCTTTGTGCTGTCAAGACCTTGCAAGTTGCTTACTAAGTTTAGTAAATTTCCAGCAAGACACCCTTCCCCTTTGGATTTATTTCAAATAAAATGAGAGGTGTTTAAGTAACATTAATTATTTGAGTCTACTCCTTCTGGAACTCTAAAGATATCTCTAGTGCATTGATATGCTGCCCAAAAGTAGAGAACTCACAGAACATGATAACACTTGTTCACAAATCAAAATTTTTAAATTATGGATTTTTTTTTTAAATTACTCAAAAGAGGACATGAGTGATCTGAAAATTGTGTTACAAGAGTGAATCTATGGGGAGCTCTTCAATATGGTGTCCATGAAAGGAGGCTTAAAGATCACATAACTGACACGAGCATTTTATTTAACTACCAGTAACTTTTCGCCTGTGTCTGACACCTTTTCCAAAGTTGCTTTCAGTCTAGAGGTTTACTTGACTAGTGCTGAGAGATTGTTTTCTCCATTGTGCTCTGGCCATAAGCCTGGCTATTCTTACATGCAATTACTGCACCATTGACCTCACTTACTCCTACAGTATTGAAAACAGTGGAGTTGTCCTCTAAACACTAAAGGCATCAACTGCAGGTTAGATTGAGTGTTTCCAGATTTCTCCCTTAGGCAAATGACAGGAATAATTACCTTCATTGTATAACAGTGCCGGCCTGTTTGATACTGGGTCTACCACCTCCCATCATTTTGTGTAGCTGACCCATGACCTTTATACAAGGCATTAATTGACCTTAGCAGCACAGCGGTGCAGTGTCCACAAACCTAAGTAGATTCTGCATCTTGTGCCTATGTCTGCAGGAGTTTTTCTTCTCTTATGGTTCTAATAAATGGAAACTCTAAATTACCATGGAATGCAACAATGAGAAAGACTCTGACAGAGACTTGATAGAGCTAGCAAGGAGAATGAATGGCTGGATGGATAGAGTGACCTTACAGAGATTTGGCACTGTTTAGATAAGAAGACTTAACTGTGAACTTTAAAAAAAAAAAAAAAAAACACCTGTTATTCACTTAAATAGATTTCAAGCATTTACAGCCTTTATTATAAAAAAACAAGTGCTTTGTATTTCTGCTCTGTCAAACCTTTTCATTGCCAGTTCCTTCTCATTTATTCTTTAGGTAGCACAGCACAGCACAGCAGATGGACTGCTCTGAAATACCTATATTGTAGTAAAGAAGGCAACACTGCTGCCTTGAAGCCTTTGGACCCTAGATTAGAAACGTTGAGGGCTAGTGTGCTCTTCGTGTGCAGGTTCTGCCCATGTTGCTGTGCATTTTCTTCTTTTACAGTCTCAAGATGTTTTGTCAACTACACCAGTAATTACTAAATACCTCTAGTGTGAATATATTTGTGACTGTGACAAAGAGTGAGTAACACTACAACTGCAAATAACATCAATAACCAAAGTTGAATGGTTTCATACAACATTTCCTCTTATACATACTGGATAAGTTGCTTTCACTTTTATTGCCACTGATAAACTTTTCATCACTTTACATTGGTCTGATTGCCATGCTAAGTGTCACAGTAAAGTCAGATGCAGAATTAATATTATTGATGTATTAAAGAGCAGTAATTTGTGTATTTATGTATTTGAAAAATGCAATTGTTAGATACTTCTCTTTAGCTATTTTATAGTAATAAATCTGTATAAGCCCTCCCAGCCTATTCAGCCCAAAGAAGAATATACAAGAGAATATATAAGAGAATAAACGGAATAATTCAACAGTTGTTTAAATAAAAGGTGCTATAGATAACCCTCTCATTTTATATGCATATATCTTTTCAAATACAATGATTTCTGAAGTATAGTGCATTTATGTTTTCTACCAAAAAAAAAAAAAAACATGTATAACAAAACAAAATATTAACAGATCTTCCTGTGATCTTTAAAAACTGCAATTACCTGGAGTCTATGTTATACAAATACCATGGGCCAAAAAAATAGTATGTTTAGCTAAATAACAAGCAGCTAGGGCTACTCCTCATGTACAAAACTAATAAAGAATATTGTTTAGATGAACCAATGAATTGAATCAGTAAATATAAATAGTACATAGTTAATCACAATTACTGAAGCTATTTTTCTTATCTAGAGAAGCTGTCTTGCTTGTTGTGTCTGGAGGCTACGAGCTGGATGATATTTTAATTGTAACAGAAGGAGTGATGAGCAGGACTATAAAGGTTTTTGTATGAGGGAGTACAGTCCAAAAATTCCCAGAAATGTCCAAAATAAAAAAAAATGTTACTGCAGCAATTTTTTTAGACACATTCAAAATACTCTCCTTGTCCCAGCACTTCTCCCATTCCTGTTATCATTTCCTGTACTTAACTGTTGTTACACTGTCTACAATCTCCTGCACCTTTTCTGGATTTCTTCTAAGTTAAAAAATCTTATTCACTTAAATCTGCTCAAGTCTTTATTTTAATTTTTGGAACAAAAAGAAGTCACAGGGAGCAAGACCTGATGAATAAGGGCAGTGCGAAGACAATAAGCACATTTTAAACCAAAAACAAACTCTTTCACTGACAGTATATATAGGTGCATAGTCATGGTGCAGAATGTAATTTGGTGTGCACCACTTCTCCTGTAGACATCTCAGGAGTTCAGTGTAATGCCACTGATTAACAGCCTGTTCACAGGAAACAAACTCTTTATGAACAAGTCCGTCAGCGTTGAAAATAGCAGTCAACATTGTCTCTCGAATATCTGCAATTGGAGGTTGGAGAAAAAATAAATAATTAAAATAAAATTGCAGAAGCCACCTGCACGATTGTAAAATAAACACCAGAAATATGCACTCAAACAACAAAGCACAATGCCACTCAGCGAACTGATTAACAAGACTGTTGGCATATGATACTCAGCGGCATGGTCAATAACTAACTACTGCCATACTATTTGCTGATTTAGTCATTTTAGGGTGCCCCCTCATAATTTCTGCTTGAAAATTCTTCAGACATTTAAAAAGAAGTTCGGTCAACTGTTAACAGGAACACCACTAAATTACTGTGGGAAGCTGTTCATAAAGCCTTCATGTGGTGTTGGATGTGAGTAGTTCATTCAGGTTGTCTTTGTTAACTTTATTTTACTCATTCACATCTTTCCTTTTTGAACAGTGAATGTATTTACATACACAAGTTATGAGGTTATGCTCAATCTTTATAACACACTGGTCAGGCCTCATCTGGAATACTTTGTGCAGTTTGGGTCACCAGGCTATAAAAAGGACAGAGCAACGCTAGAAATGGTCTAGAGAAGAGCAACTAGGCTGATTCCAGGGATACAGGGGGTGAAATATGAAGAACAATTAAAAAAACTGAGCCTTTTCAGTTTAAGCAAAAGGAGATTAATAGGAGACATGACTGAAGTGTTTGAAATTACGAAGGGAATTAGTACAGCAGGTCGAGACTTATTTCAAATGAGTTCATCAAGAACACTATACATTTGGAATAACCTACCAAGTTGTGTGGTAGACAGTAAGAGTTTAGGGACTTTCAAAACTCGACTGAATGCTATTTTGGAAGAATTAAGTGGATAGGAACGGCAAGCTATGTTGGGGTTAATGCACTGTTTGTCTAAATTATATTAATGTCCATATGCAAAACCGTGATAAAGTGAGTAACCTGGTTAAGGCAAAACCTGGTTTCTTAAAAACTTCTGTTTACATGTTGTCACACACGCATGCATGGGAGGCAGCTAAAAGGCTCAAAAGATGATAATTCCTCGCCAAACCAGGGGATGGCAGAGTACATTAATCCTTGTTCTTTTCCATTAGCAGATCGATCACGGAAATTTTGCTTGGGGTCCGATGATGCCACTGATGGCATCATTTCCTGTCTGTCATATATATAAGCACCATGTTTTCCTATACTGATTGTTCTGTACCAATTTGAACCACATCTTTGCTACGATTTGGCAGCCAATTGCAATTATACGAGCGGCTGCCCCGAAACCTCTTCCCTGTGTTGTCCTGATCATTTCACAATGTGCAAGTATGCTTCTGGAGTTCTCCTTTAGAAAAATGCCCCGTCTTTAAACTGCACAAAAAAAAAAAAAAGAGTTCAACGCCATCATTGGCCACCACGAATCTAAAAACAGGCAAGAAGCCTGTGATAATCTTCTTGTATTTTATAAATAAGTTTAGTTCTTCATGTGCTCTGAAGTAAATAATATCCATCCCCTTTTTACGTTCTTGACCTAAGCCATTGAAGATTCTTTTGTGATATAAACACAAGCCACTATGTCACTCAGTCACACTGTTTCAACATATCTATAACAAATAGTTGGATTAAAACTAAACCGACATTTTATTAATATGTTTCTGTTACTAGATTCTGCTTGGCTGTGTGACTGAACCATTGCAAAGGAGCATCATACCTTACACCCAGTGCTGCTGGGATAACAACAACACAGACATTTTTTCTTTAACAAAATATCCATTGTGTTAGGTTACTCATTACTTTAAAATATAATTGAAATATGTAACACACATGACTTTTAATGTGTTAACCAATGCCTCTGGAGATCATGCTACTGAGATTAGCACTGTGTATTCAGTTCATCAACATACAATTAGCAATTTCTTTACTGCTAGAAAAAGAAACTAGAAAAAGGAATAATGTGATCACCCGACTATTTGCCTAAGGAAATTTATCTTGTGGACACTTCTGTATGTGGCTGCTGTAAGAGTGTGTGTGAATCTAACCCAGTAGAAGATGAACAGAATGCAATAGACATGTGCAGACTACAAAATCCTTAAATGCAACCTGGTTAAAGGTTTACATGGCCAAATAACCAGGTGGCATTCTCCACACGGAGTTAGGGTTTACATGGCATTGTAGAAACCAGGTTTTTGTAAATAACTGAGTTATTAAAGTGCACATAAATGTACTCATTAACATTTCATCCTCCCATAGAGCTTGTCCTAGTACAGTACAAGTTATTTTAGTCAATTTTGGAGTCAGCAGTATGTTTTGGATAGGGGGGGGGGGGGATGCTGTTAGAGCAAAATTCCCTCACAGTGTCATATATGGAAAGCAGTATTAAAAAGGAAATCTTTTAGTTTCCTCATTCATTTCCACTATCCTTTTTTAAAGGTTTGAAGCTCTAAAAGTACTCTCTGTGGTATGTAAGTGCTGAATCTTATCTACATTATAAAATAATAACAAATAAGTATAAACAGAAAATCTTCATTATATAATAGCAAAACAATAGCTGGAAAGGTGCTCTTTGTGCATTCTATAGATTCTATAGTTTTCTAAAGTTGTGCATGACATTCATTGAAGTATGTAACATGTGCATTTTTATTTTAAACTTGTGCTAATTTGTAATTTTACACATCTCACTAACGTTTCTCACTGTTTCTACCTACAGCAAGGAGATGCTCAAAGTATATTTTTATAATGCTTTTTAGCCATACATAGGTGTATTTTATTCATTGTTCTGTTAGCCTCTGACAGATTAAATTTCTCACAATTTACATTACTATATAAACCTCAAGTACAGTCCCTAACAACTCTGTATTCTTGCATTTCTGAATATTTAAAACAGCAGACAGTCACTCACCAACATATCACGTGAGCTAAGTGCTCACTTGTGTATCTGATTTACAAGCAGACTCCTGTATCACAGGTACAGAGTGCAGCTTTATGGCATCTATTTTTTATGGTTTGTTTTCTGATTCAATCACCATCAAAAGAATAATAATGTAGACATTTAGGTGGTGCGTCACAAAGATGATTTAAAAAAAAAAGAAAAGGATTCATCTGCACGGTAAGTGAAACAGACAATAAATTTGATATGCTGCATTAGGCAGGACCACCTGTTTGGCAAGCGGAGTAATAAGTTGCCATTCCCTGTGTAAGCACAGGTCACTCCTTGTTGAGTATTAAATTGACCAGCCACAAGGAAACAAAATGTGCAATGAACTACCCAGCACCACTCCAATTAGAATTCTTCTCAGTTTTTTTATGTACTTTTGCATGATAAAATATAAGTTGGCCCATATCAGGGAGTCCTAAATAAGGGGAATTATGACACAAAAAAGTGTCTTGGTGAAACAGCAGGACTTGTATTTACTGTTTATGATACAGAGGCTGCCATTACGCTCATTCGCTTCAAATTGCTTGCTGAGAAGCAAGCACTCTTCTGTTCCACTCATTTATGATATAGGTAGTGAAACAAAGGTCAAGTGAGTCTGACAAAGTGAAATACAAATGCAGCCAGATGACTCATCCATTCATCAATTTTCTTTCTGCACCAGCTGAGGGAGTGGACCAGAATTAGCTCCCAGGAGATGGGTCGAGATGAGATAGGATGAGACATGTCATGATATGACACACCCACAGGTGGAACACTGGCACATTAACAATCCCTGAGGTACTGTGCACCATACCTCCTTGTTCAAACTTTATATTTACTTAGACATACAGTACTATAACAGTTTAGGCAAATGAAAGAAAAAAAAACAATGTAAAGAACATGAGCTGCATAGTGGTTAGAGCTGCTGCCTCGCAGATCCACACTCCTCGATTCAAATCCTGTGATTGTTTTTTTTTTTTTTTGCTTTTTGGCCACTCCTGCTATCTTTGGTATCCCTAATGTCGTTTTTGATATGCTGATGGCTGATTCCAGGTGGATTCTGCAATAAACTGATGCCCTCTCCTGGGCTGTTTCCATGGTAGGCTTGAGCTCCTCATGATCCAGAACTGGATTAAGTAGGGTTAAGCATAGTGTTTATGTTATTATAAAACATAATAAATGAATATATTGATCAAAATGGGATTGGATCAGATGATTTTCATTGTTAATGTGCAATCAGCTAATCTTTGCTGTATACTGTGCAAATGAAGAGAGTCGAAAACCAGGATATGCACAAAAACTAAGCCAAAAAATAACAACAAAAGGCATGGTCAAAAAGACAGAAAAGAATTCATAACCAGGGATCAAAATCAAGTAGAAAAATAACACTAGAGACTTTTTACGTTGAATCCAAACCGACTTGGACAAACCAGAATGTACATGATGCTGATATTTTATACTGGCTCGGTAATGACATCACACACATTCAGCCACTCCGCATAAAAATAGCAAGCAAATGTTAAAACAACTGATACAAAATGGTGCTGCGTGAAAGTGTGATTTAAATATAATGATTTTAAAAATGCATTTCATTCCTTAAGCTTTTAAATCTCAATAACACAGTTGAAATTTTATTATTTTTTTTTAATTTATAATTTTATCCAGGATTGTTTCCTGCCTTGTGCCCTGTGTTGGCTGGGATTGGCTCCAGCAGACCCCCGTGACCCTGTGTTCGGATTCAGCGGGTTGGAAAATGGATGGATGGATGGATGGATAATTCATACAAATCAATCAATTTTTTACAAATAATAGGATTGAAAAAAAAAAAAACAAAGAAAACAAGTCGACCCCCACCCCAGTTTTTTGAGGTCTTTAAAAAAATAAATAAATAAAAAAAAATAAAGAACGAAAGTCAAATCATGACAGGAATAAGGAAAATAAGATAAAACCCAAGAAAGAGATAACACACGCAAGTTGTCTGAGGATGACAATAAGCCATGGGAAGAAAGAGCTCAGGGCAGGAAAGATGCACAACAGATACTCTACTTCTCTATATTACGAGTGTGGATACCTGATGAGTGCAGAGATGGTAGCACAAAACATGTTTTTTTGTTTTGATTCTGCTCTTGTGGACTTATGGTTATCCAATTTCCTACCCACATTAACTTAGTGAGACAATTTTCCAAGGTGGACTAATACACCCCATCAAGAAATTGTTACGAAGCATAAAGAGCCCCGGAAATACTAAAATTCCCACCAGGGGGGAAAACACAAAAAGCACACAATTACAATAATCATTAGAGAAGTCAATACAACATGAGCACATTCACAATGAACCACAAGGGACTGTGGATCTTCCTCGGACTTCACAGGGTTGAAGGTAGTCCCTCACAGTGATGGGCAGATGACCCCGCATTTTGGCGACCACCCACAAAGCACACGGAGCATATTAGAAGATACTTTGACACTTAGAAATTACATAATTAACAATGTTAACATAAAATATGAACAAACTCTTGGACTCTTAATAAACTCTTGGTTTCTACAAGACTAAAACTGGATTAAGCAAGGATTAAGTGGATTGTTGACTACAGAATTAGTCCAGTATCGGTGGGTGTAGTTATGTGTACATGTTTGTCCTCTAATGAATGGGTGGCCAGTCCAGGATCAGCTCCCACTTTGCATATACTGTGGCTGAGATAGGCACTGGCTTCCTGTCACCCTAGACAAGAAAAGTTAGAAAATGGATGGGCTGATGTTCACTAAATAGGTGAATGGACAAATGATCATTGTCTTTATCTGGACTGCAGCTTTGTTCAAGGTGTGCTCCTGCTTTGTGTCTTATGCCGCTATGATAGGCTCTAGTTCCCGTGTACCTGATTTGGACAAGGTGGTTTCAGTGATGGAAGAATGGCTTCTGTCTGGTTGATATACAGTTCAGTTTCGCCTCTGAAATGTTTTCAGTCAGTACCATATAAAGTATAAAAAATTAAATGACAAACTTAACAAAAGAACAAAGTATTTACTGCCCTTCGTGGTGATCACCATCGCTAGCTCTTTCAGATACAGTTAATGGTAGAACATTTGACAGGTGAAGTATATCAATCAGGACATGCCAAATGAGCAGCTGGCGCTGAATTGGCACCCTTGTGGTTTACACATTCAACTACCAAACCACTAGGCCACACTGCCAGCAGAAAATGGCAATAGACTTCAATAGGATTTCTAGTCAGGCTGATTTCAAGCAGCTACACCCAAGACTGGCAGCTAGAAAGTCAACACTCTTTATTTTTTCTTTTTTTTCTCAATGTTTCTGCCACAATGTAAAACTCAGTTAAAGTCAGTATATGAAACAGAAAGGAAGGCAGCAATTAGCCAGTCCAGTTTCACTATTTTTTGCTGTCTGAAATAATACATATGTGGGAGTCACTTCTAATCCTACAGTAATATACCTAAAAGGCATATTAGAAATGTATTCAGAAATGTATTCATAAGCACTCTTCAGGCATTTCTGTGGTGAAGCCTTTGCCGGCTTGGAGCAATGGCAGAGGAAGACATAAAGCAGAACATGTTGCATTTACATTAATTGGCTTTCCCCACTTTAAACGAAAAGCGGATCGGCATACAGCAAAACAACTTAAAGTAAGAGGGGCCTGCCAATATGAGATGTACCTGGGGTTTAGAGGCCTTTTAAGAAATTACCTACTGGGAACAAGCCAGACAGCATTACAGGAAAATCCATTTAGTTTTAGCTTAAGCAAGCCGGGCAAGCTGACAGTTTATGCAGCTGGCATACAATCATTTACCTAATTTTAATAAAAGGCCAAAAAACAAATAAATAAATAAGGAGGAGCTTGGTGTGAAACATCAGACTTAGAAGTGTCACGTTGAACAGACTTTTGTGTCAGAAAAAAAGTGGAAGCCAGTTGACTGTCACAGTGCAATACAAATGATTGAGTTAGAAAAAGGCAATTTAAATGTTACTGCTTTATACTGTAACTGTGTTAACTGTATCCCAGCACCCAACACCAAAAGAAACAATCAAAACAGTGTCTAAATAATCAAGCTGATAAAACTAGGCCTAAGATTCCAATTCTATTCTTACCTCACTTCACCTAGTGGAGTTTTAAACTGTCGGACCGTGTAACTGTATTATGCTTAAAAATGTTTTTACCATGAAGGGCACTATATAGAATAACAGGTCTGGTCAGGTTGCGGAGTATGCACTGGTACAGAGCATTGCTATACCCACCACATGACAAAACAGCTCAGGAACACCCCAGGCAGAAACACAGTCCAATCCCACCCTTGGAAATGACCCTCTATCTGCCACAGCCAGGTGTCACATGGGTGCACCCCTTGGCCTGGTCCAGCCACGTGGGTCCCCAACAATGAGGATCTTACGAGCCGGATCACCCTTGGGGAAACACACCACATGGCCGTAGTGCCGTAACTGACGCTCCCTCACAATGCAGGTAATGTGCCTCATTCGAGACTCCATGAGCAACCGCTCATTTGACACAAAATCAAACCAACGGTACCCAAGGATTTTAATTCTTTACATTTATATAGCGCTTTTCTCACTACTCAAAGCGCTCTCCACACAGGGAGGACCCGGGAAGCGAACCCACAGTCTCCTTACTGCAAAGCAGCAGCACTACCACTGCCACCTGTGATGGATGTGATTTTCTGGAGAGACACTATCAAAGGAGTTCAGTTTTCGTCTCAGGTCACTGGATAGCGTCCATGTCTTGCAACCATATTGCAGGAGAGGAAGCACAAAGACTCTGAAAAGACTTGGGCCTTTGTTCCTTTTGCAAAAGTATCAGGAGCGCCACATACCCCTTTCCAGCGACCTCATGACTCCCCCATACCCTTTCAGTCCATCTACTGACTTCATAGGAAGGAGTCACCAGAGACATGAATTTCGCTCCCAAGGTAAGTAAAGCTCTTGATGAGGTTGACATTCTCTCCACAGAAAGACACACTACTGATGGCTGTGCCCAAGAGGTCATTAAAGGCTTGGATCTTGGCTTTTATCCAGGACACTCGCAAACCCAGACACTTAGACTCCTCGCTTAGTCTCTTGAGAGCCCCAATCAGAGCCTCCATTGACTCCATGCAGATCACAGAGTCATTGGCAAAGTCAAGATCAGTGAATTTTTCTTCACCAACAGATGCCCCACAGCCACTGGACCCCATGACCAACACACAGTCCATGCAAGCACTGAACAGAGCAGGAGCAGGAACACACCCCTGACGAACCCCAGAATCAACTGGGAAAAACGCAGAGGTCCTGCCACCACTCTGCATAGCACTCACAGTACCAGTGTATAGGCCTACCATGATATCCAGCAACATCGGGGGGATCCTGCAAAGTCTCAGGATGTCCTGCAGGGCAACTCTGATCACCTGAGTCAAACGCTTTACAACATGCATTTTTCTCATGGAACAAATAACTAAATGTGAATGTTTGTAATGAAAGCTCTCTTAGGCTTGTTTTAGGAAGAGAAACACTAGTCATACTGCTCCTTTTGGCATTACTTGAGTGTGCTATCAAGACAGAGTACCTGAATAAATATTGTCCGTGTGTTTTTAAAACTTTTTTAGTCTACTAGTCTTTATTCTCCCCACCATGATATCATTGCCTTATTTCTTTAAGAAATACTTTATAGCCAATTACAGACAAATCATTGCTGCTTATTTTATATAGCACTTCTTATTGAAACCCCCATTCCATTACTCTTTACAAAGTAGAGAGGCAGAGAATAATTGTTTAAAAGTATTTTTTTTTACAATTAGAGCATTAGAAGAATTTTGACTAGAACAGGCAATTCAGCTCAGCAAACAGCTCATAAATTCTATTCACCTTACTTCTCCAAAATAATTTCAAGTTGAGTTTTAAAAGTTTGATACTGTCTATCACACTACTTGAAGAATTATTCTCTGTCTCTATTTATCCCTGTGTGAAAAAATGTTTCATAACATTTGTGTGAAATTTACCTTTAACCAGGGAAACACTTTAGTTTAGGTACAGTAAACATGCATTTATTAATAATTTACTGTTATGTAACAAAACCTTAACAAACACTTCCTTGGGTCTTCGTAACACTTACAGAGCATCAGTAAATGTTTCTTCATCTCCGTAATGTGACTTACTAACAAAACTTCATTGTGGAGTGGTCTGAACTGGCTTAACTGAGACAGATTTCTCTTGATATTACATATTTAGTATACAACCTGTGAATTCTTCATATTAACAAGTAATGTTACCATCATGTCAATGCGCCACACTGCACAGAGATGAAAAGCCAATCTACTGATGTGGTGAAAGTTTTAGGAAGACCCACAGAAGTGTATGCTAAGGTCTTGCTATATAATAGAAACTGAGTAACACATTCATTTTTGCAGTACCTAAACTAAAAGTGTTACCAGCCAGCTTCTATGTTTGTACCTGTGCTCTTGTTAAAGAACTCGTTTAAAAAAAAAAACAAAAAAAAAACCCAGCTAGGATCTGCCAAACAAATTCACTTCATTAAACATCTCCATTTACTTAAACTGAAATAAATCAAGCAGAAGTGGCTGGGACTGAACTACAAACACTGGGATTCAAACTCACTCATGATTCTAGTCACTACGCTTTCAAGTCTACACCAAATTACTCCACATCACAATCAGAAGCACTGCCAACTTAAAAACCACAATAAGCCAGGGGGATGCAAGTAAGCTCTTCCAGGAAATCTCTGAAATCTAGTTATGGAGGGACATACAGAAACATCAGCGATCAGAATAGTGTGTGATTTAAACACAAATGGAGGCAATGAAGTCCAGTTAGCTTGTGTGAAAAGATGTATCATTGATTTATAAAACACTATCACTCTCACACTAAGAAAAGTCTAAGCTACCAAGTCTGCAAATTATATTTAAGGCAAATTCTGAAGGCCTGCTGATGGAATCTGTGATTCTAGTACAGTGTAGTGGAGTAAATGATGGAACAGAAACTGTCTAAATGTGAAGCACAAACTGAATAATAGAACCATAGAGGGAAACAATGAGCTGAACCAATACATGAAGATTGTTATCATACTCTCATGAAGCTGTCTACAAGTCAAATGAACCAAGAGCCAGTGGCAGCGCAGGTGGCCTGATGATAAAACAGAGCTTTGCAGTGAACTTATGCTGAGGTAACGTGCTTAGATTACATTTTTTCTGTTATAAGGAATGCTTTAATGGATGTCATCACTTTGTGTCATTCCTCCTGGAGCATACAGTTTGTAAACTGGAGATACAGTTTATTTCTTCATATTATAATTTTCTAAGGGAGCTGGAGTTGGGTGGGGGGCCATGGCCTTCTGCGGTATGTGCAACCCATCACAAGAGTACTGAGACACAATCAAGAAAAACTATATTGGTGAACACAGACTGGCAAACTCCACCTAAGGATAGTGATTTAGGTACACTGGGGGCTCTGACTTTGAAAGGGTCTCTTTAGTCCTCTCTCACAGCAGCGTGTAGCCTGTAATATTCATTTGTGTGTTCTGTAATATGCACATACTATGTTCAAGAATAATAATGTGGCCAGCCTGATGGAGATGGCCAAGGCCTTTGCACTATTTTTATATTTATCACACTGGCATGAGCATAAAGTGGCCAATGGCCAAAACGAGACAAATGCAAACAAAATGGGGGTTGTGTTTTGAAACCTGTTTTGTAATGACATCCTACAGGCTCTACCCCAATCACTGTGTTTGCCTTCTGCAGAAGTGTGCACTTCATGGCAGGTTTGGTCATATTCGCTGAATGCATGACAGCAAACTGGATGAATATAAGGCAGGAGTTTATAGTATTTCATTAAGTGAAAGAATATGAATGAAACTGCATAACAATAAAGTGAAATTGTTTGATTTGCTATTTTTGTCTCTTGTATATAATTTCAATGCCAAATATTAGAGGTTGGCTGAACTCTCTGTTCTGTTACAGTTGCTTCAGCTAAGTCCCATGAAAAAAACAAGGGTATGATGGCACTTGAAGCAGCTCAAATGGGTTGAGAAGCAAAACACGCAGAAGCAGGCCCTCTAGTTTAATAATGATCACACATTTAATTCATAATGTACACAACATAGACTATTATAAAATGTACAGCTCAATCTTATTTAATAGTGACACTGCAAGAATAGGAACTAGCCCTCATCACCAAGAAATTGACAATGTGGGTACAGATAACAGATGAACAAGTAAACCCCTACAACCACCAGACCAAAATAAAGTGGATGAATGAATTTAAGTTTGTGTGCCACTATCCACAGATGACCACAGTCAGTGTCTCAGTCTAATGATGTTAACATTTATTTTTTTAATATATCTTTTTCTTATTTTATTCAATCACAAAATTAAATATCACATGGCAAAAATATAGATTAAAAAGGAAATCTAAGTGGTGTTCTATTACTTTGTTTATGCAGCATCAGGCACCTGGCAGGAGCCAACCCTGAAATTGGCATGAAGACAATTGCTAGACATATTAATGTTACCTTACAATCAGTTACTTTTTATTTCATTGTGCTACAGTTTAAAACAGATAAAAAACACTCAGCTCTAATACAAATCTATCTTTGAAGAACTTCTACAACAGCTACGTTGAAAATGACAGCTTTAGACAAATTTGCTGTGAGCAGAATCCTGCATTGACTGACTTCAGTTTTCGGAGCTCACAGCAACTTTCTGGGTCTTAGTTCAGACAAAACACTCTGCTCACATGTCTAGATTCTAATTAAGAAAGGAGTTCAATACACTGAGATTGAAAATTCAGTGAATGAAATGCTTGACTAGGTTAAATTAAATCAAGGTGACAAATATTTCATGTTTACATAAGAGAAGGCAGCACTGAATGACAATGTTCATGAACAGACAGTAGCTTGTAATAAATTTGCCGCCTCCCCTCTAGGAAAAGTATATGACTAGGAAGTCAAGGTGATATCTATAAATGTCAACTTGAAAAGAAATACATGGAAATACAGGTGTTATTCAGCCATGGTCAGAATACCATGGCTAGGTTTGGGATCAAGGAGAGGTATGCAGTGAAATCATTATGATTGGAGGGCATCAGTACCAATTAAATTATTCTTTATACAAACCATGCAAAAGCACCCATCAACACACACGTATCACAGTATTGTCATAGAAGCTATAAGCTCAAACATCACCCATGTGAAGATTGTTCAAACTAACATTTGAGTCACAATAGTCAAAATTTAAATAAAGGCAATTGTTCTGTGATTTAGAGCTAAGATGTAAAATAGTGGCAATTAATTCAGTCAAGCTGTACAGTTTAGACATATTCACTTAAGTCTAGTAGCATCATGTAAAAAAACAGACAGACATGAAAGGCGCTATGATAGATAGATAGATAGATAGATAGATAGATAGATAGATAGATAGATAGATAGATAGATAGATAGATAGATAGATAGATAGATAGATAGATAGATAGATAGATAGATAGATAGATAGATAGGAGAATCCAAACTCCATTCTCAAACACGTGCATAATGGGTCGATTGTTTTAAATTGCCATTGTATGAACATCAGTCTCATGTGTATAAAAATGAGCTGTGCAACTGACAGACACCTCTTTCAGGGATGTTTCCCATTGAAGATTATTCGTGCCAGGATTAAATGCAGTACAACGTGTTAACTACATTGAAATGCATGTGTTGCTTTCAGTTAGGCACAGTTTTACCATGTCATAATTGTACTGCATTTCAACTGAAGACCATGCCAAAACTTAATATAATCAAATGACCGATCAGTGTCAAGAGGTGGGGCAAAGGATGTCAACAGTTGGACTAAGAGGTGTTCCACTTTTAAACACTTCTGTGTTCTGGCAGCACATATAAGCTTCATCAGTTGTGAATGTGGAGTAAGTAATTAATTAAACGGCAAAAGGTATGTCTTAGTTATCTCTGAAAAATTTTACTCTTATGTTAAGTTGTCTAAAGTTGTTTATTTTTAAAATTTTATACATTTTAAACTAAGCTGTGTGGTTAATTTTTCAGGGTGTGGGTGAAACATCTGATGGTATCACCAATCTTGTTTTTTGTTGTAGTTGTTTATATATACCCTCCATGATAACCAAATATACAGATAAAATTCTATTACAACGAAATTTTCATTACAACAAAGTATTTTTATGGTTCCGACAGTTTCCCCATATGACACAGGTCTATAGAAATCTCGTTACTACGAAGTACATTCAGCAGATACTTTCATTACAACAAGACCTTGAAATGCCTGAATGAATCATCCACAGAGCAGTTAGTTCTGTGGTCGCAGCTCAGTTGTGCACAACGATCCCCCAAAAAAAACACTGTAAAAAAAAATAAAATTCTTTCTGTTTTTTTTTTTTTTTTGCTGTTTTTGTTTTGGGTGGTTTTCAGTGATACCTTTTGCTTAATGCTCGTCAACATTTGAAAAACATCCATTGCAATTTAACTCATTGTCACCCTTCTATAGAAACGGCAGACACAAAAACGATAACAGTCTGTATTAGAAAAAAAACTCTCAATTTCGGCAAAAAGAAAAAAGATGTTACCAGTGAATTCGGAATTTCGCCATCGACACTGTTAACTTTCTTGAAAGACGGAGCAAAAAAAAAAAAAAAAAGAAGAAAAATCTCGGGTTGCAAATGTATGTGAACTTCTGCATTTGAAGACATCGAAAAAGCTGTTTTTATGTGGTTAATTGATGCTCATTCAAGAAACATTCCTATTAATGCGGCACTCATTCAAGAAAATGTGAGGTTTCTAAACTCTCTTGGGACCTCCCACAACTGGACAACATGCCAAACAGCATCCCAAAGCGCGATCACCGCGTCTGTGGAAGACTGTTTATATGTTGCTGGGGCAACAGCAGGCTCACAGCTCTGCTGAGTCTCTCGCCAAAGCAAACTCGATGGGTGATACAATACAAGGAACAATGTAAATGCAGGTAACATGATTACTTGGCCACTAACCTGGCCACGACCTTGTCTGACTGTTGTGTCTGTTTATAGGAGAGTGGCAGATCCCGCTACAATGAATAACCATGCTGTTCCTGTTACAACCTGAATAAAGCTGGTTTTGGGTACTGAGTACTGAGACTCAGCCTCGCGTTTTGGGGTGTAAGACAGGGACTTATAGCGTAACCCCGATCTTTTAGGATTTGCTTCTGTGGCGCCTCACCTCACTGCTGTGAGCCTGCTGTTGCCCTGCCTCGGCAACGGACAAACAATCTTACACAGATGCGGCAATCACGCTTCAGCATGCACTTCATGTTCCCGTTGGGTGGGGGATCCCAAAAGAGTTCAGAAACCTCACAATGCGAAGAAGAAGAAAAGGATGATTTGGCTTCTGATTGATAACTGTGCTGCCCACAACATGCTTCCGCATTTAGATAATGTTCACGTTGAATTCCTCCCTCCCAATTGCACAGCAGTGCTTCAGCCATTAGATTTGGGCATCATTCGCACCCTGAAAGTGTATTATCACAAGGAAATGCTGAGAAAAATTCTGGTTAGCATAACTTGTAGACAGGAGGAGATTAAAATTAACACGAAAGAAGCTACTGAAATGATTGCAGGTGCTGGGAAGTTAAAGAAAGCATTATAGCTACAAATACAGAATCTCATTACAACAAAATATTTTTTAGGTCCCTGGAAGTTCATTCTAATGGAATTTTACCTGTATATACATTTTTCTCCCACTTTCAACACAGAATAAAGTTTAATTGTCATTTACCGTAGCTTGCTAACTTCCACCTGTTCAATCCCCGGCCTTATCAATGCCCCAGTATCCCAACTATGGGTACCCCCTTCCCAACCTTTTGATGCCAATTGATCATATGACTACTTTTTTTTTGGCATGACTGAAGTGTGGTCTTGAATCGAAATCCAATACACATTGAGCAGCCATTAACCAAAAAGCAATACGCTTGTTTTGCTTTTTTTATGACACACGACCTATGGAAATGAATTAAAAAGCACTGTCTATTTCTTTGAACTGCCATATGCACTCTTCTGTGTGCACTGATTCTGGGCTGAAAGTCAGCAGGAGTTTGGAACAGGGTAACGGCCTCACAGACATTCCAACAGGTTACGCTTCTCCCTAACTGTTCTAAGCAGCACTGGATTTGCATGAATAATTGTAAAAACATGATGAACAGAGCAAAAGGGGTATTGTAGTAGGATTTGTAACATTTTCAAGTGCTGTGCCACTGTGGAATATGTGGTCTCCTTTTCGATAGGAGAAATTTTGGACTAAACTAGCCAAGCCAACAGCATAAATAACTGATAAGAATACCATGTAGCCTCTAGCCTGAATTGGTTCTGTTCATATGCCAAGTCTGACTGAGCTAACAAAAGTGATGAAAATAAAAAGTCATACTTTTTACATGCCATAGAAAATAATACTTGCCATGGTGAACTGGACAACTAGAGGAAAGAAAGAACATAGAATTATATTAAATGTTGCACAGATGTACAGAATAAGCATTGCAGGTTGATCACTGATCTCTTCGGGGTCAAGTGTAGAGGCAGAGAGTGAGGTCCATGGGTAGCTCATCACATTCTCATCCACTAAACTGGAGGCCCTCATAACTGTCGTAGCTCACAAGCTATGCAGGATTCTAATGCAACTGCTTGCTCTTTTGCAAAGAGAAAAGAAATTCCATCTACGTGTCAGCTGTTGGTAATGACAACAAGCTTTATACAACTGTGAAAGAACGCTTTGTTAAAAGAACATGTTAATAGGAATCTGGGTTGCAAATAATGATTAATTCATTGTTAACTAATTATGATTTTGCTGGATTTTATTATTTCAGTCACTTTGCTGTCTTGAACAGAAGGAGACAGATGTGCAGCTCCAGAGCTAGCTGTGCCAGCGAATTTCTAAATTAGATTTAAATCGTCACAGTAAGTAGTGCCTAACAACTGTGCACTGGCAGAGCCTTTTATTCAAATGTTTACCATCATTGGGTACTCTGGAACACCATCATTCTTAGGCTGGTACCAGCAAAACTCTTAACACTTATCTGAAATGCCATGCATAACAGGAATATCTTGATATTACAACAGAACAGGTTCAAATTCAGTCATGAAATGTGGCCCAGATGACAAAGTAGAAGACTGGAAAACATGCATGTGGAACAGGTTAACACCAGGAAAGGTAACTCTGTAACCTTTCATTCATGTATTCATTCTTTTTGATGCCCCATTTATCCATCAGTTATTGACCATACAGTTTATGTTAATGAGGGCTGAACTCAATCCCAGCAGCATGAGGCACAAAGCAGGGGCCAACACTGGTTGGGACACCAGTCTATCACAAAGTGTATGTATAAATACTCCCATCTTTACTCACACCTGGCCAGTTTAGACTTACCAGTCAACCTGCACATCTTTGGCTGGAGGTGGAAACCAGAATAGACAAAGATCATGCATGTAGGCTTACAAAATTCACACAGACAGTGACCAGTCAAGGATTAAAGAGTAGAAAGACAGCAATAGTCTATAGAGCAACCATTTTATTTTAATTTCCTCTGACATACTGAAGGGATTAGTAAAGGATATGGCACTTGATTTCAACTTGCCCTGAAGACATCTATTAGTGGCTTCAGCCATTGCTGTAACCCTACCTATTAAATACATCTGAAAGAAACAATGCTGGCTCTGGATGACCATGCTGTAACAACAAGAAAAAATGGCCAAGAATCCATTACTGAGGGGAAAAAAACAGTGGGCAACTACCCCCAGTGGCACACTACTGTCCATGTTTGCCCCAAGTGAATTCTCAATTTCAGAATTCCATGAACAAAATACAAACAAACAAAAAAGTCTCAAAGAGATATGCATGCCAACTCAAAGGACTGTAGCCAAAATCAAAAAGAAAACACACACACAATTCAGACTATGGTTTCAAAAGTCTTACGATCCTCATAGAATAAACAAGAAAAAAAAACATAAGTGGAGGACTAAAAAAGGCTAATTTCACAAATGATGCTGGAGACAGCTTTTGGTCTGCACAAACAATTATAAACACATACCAGAAGAAGCTCAGGGAACAGAGAAACAAGAAACATGTAAACACAATTGCATTTTAAATAGTCTTACTAAATATAGCTCTCATTATATAAAAGGAAAAAGGGTTAATGAGCCCTACAAAAATAAACTCTTTTTGACCCCATGAACCCTTTTGTGTGGTTTGGGCTAAAAATGCTAGGCTGCATCCCAGCATTTCAGAAGACACTGTGAACTACTATAATCCAGTATACACTTCTGCATTTGCTTTTTTTGATAATTCTGTGTTATAAACTGTAGACAGTGAAGTCAGTCAGCAAATGAGCATCTCAATACACAGATCCCATTCTTACACTGGCTGTGTTACTGTCCCAAAGTCCAGCTATGCTACTCAGACTCATTTACCTTCTGAAGTCCCTACTCCTTAAAACACCTGAGGTGAGTCTGTCAAATAATCTCACATAGTCTATATTTCATATAGTGCCTTTCAATAGTAAATGTCACTGCCTGATTTTTGCATGTACACAGCTAAAACGCAATTGCTAAAACGTATTTTCATGCTGTGAATCATACAATAGATGGGGACTCAAATGGCATACTTTGTGATATATGGCCGGCCGTTTATCCCGGCCAGTACTCCCAGGCCACCAGGTGGAGCCCTCCGTGCAGCATGGAGGTGCCCCGAATGCCAGCAGGGAATCCTGGACAATGCAATTTTTATCCCCAGCCCTGCTGGATACCATGGGGTCCGCTAGAGGACGCTGCAGGGAGGAACAAAGATTATTTGCCCTACGCCCCGGAAGTACATCCGAGTCACATGGACAAGAGGAATGACGTGCTTCCGGGGTGAAGAAAAAGGATTTTTATCTGACCGGAAGTATTCCTAGTCACATGGACAGAGAGGGCGAAACACTTCCGGGTCAAGGATCATAAATGACGCTGAGCTGGGTGAAAGGGTGTCAACACGTCTGGGAGTGGACGATTGATTATTGTAGTGTGTATTGGTGATTGTTTATGAGTATAGTGGAGTGTAGGTGCTTGGTGCACTTTATTATTGTCCTATTAAATAAGTATTGGAATTTTACCTGGTGTCTGGAGTCAAATCTGAGGGTTCAAGGGAGCGATAGCGCCCTCTATAGACCACAACTTGTAATTTAAAGACCCAAAGTGAAACCCGCACAGGCAAGGGTAGAAAGAGATTTTTGCTGTCTAACCTGTTTAGTCATGGGAACAGCCCCATTGATTCGCAAACATTTTTTGGATGATTAGATTTTGAGATACATAATTTAAGTATACATGTAAACACAGAAGCACACACAAAGAAATTTATAAGCGAAGATAACTGATAGCTTGTTTATCCTATCAGAGAACATGCTGGATGATGAACACACACACACACACATACACACTCCTAGATCTGGCATTACGCCACCCCTGCACCAATCTATCTATGCAGCTTGTTTTCATAATCTGACCCAGTGTGTTTAGATTCAAATTAAATATTACTTATTTTCCTGTTCATTGTTACTCTACAGTACATGTATTTGTGCACATAGTATTATATAACTTAATGTACTCCTATTACTGGACAGTACAATCGATTTTATTAAATCTTCAGTTCATCGAATTCCTGCAGTATCATTAAAGTGTAATTAACAATGAAGTACTGTACTCTATGGACCATTCCATACAGATTTTTATTTTATTGTGACCCAAGTATCAAGACAATTTTGTATTATGGGCCACTCTGACCATTTATAGATTCCTCTGTACTTTAATCAATACTTGTTTTTTTTTTTTACTTTAAATTTACAGTATTCTGTTTGCTTTAGTTCTTACTATAAACAATCAACTCATTCATTCATTTTCCTAAACCACTTATCCAAAGTAAGGTCACAGAAATTGAATGTCCTTCCCAGCAGAACAGGGCACAACCAAACCCAGATGGATTGCTAGTCCATCACAGGGCCTGCTTGTCTCAGGAAAGTGAGATCAAAACCAGAGTACCTGGACAAAAGTCCACACAGACACAACAAGAATGTGCAGAGTCAGCCATGGGCTGTGAGTCCAGGAGCTTTTAGGCAGGAGCACTTATCATTGTGTCCATACAACCACAAAAGGGAATTGAAAAATTGATGGATGGCAGAAACAATCTTTTATTAAAAAAAATAACTAAGAACTGGCTAGTAATTAAGACACTACCCGAAACAAAAACAATCACTAACTCAATTGAGTTTAATTATATAAATATAGGATATTATATTGTAGAGACTCAAGCACTGATTAGAGTGTTTAACACTATGCCAAAGTTGGAAAAGCTGAGTTAGTCTGGCCATACGCCATCATTCTCCTAGTTTTCAATTTTAATAACCAGGGCAGCTGCTACTGCAATACTAGTCCATCCTCCATCCCCAAAACCTAACTCACTCAACTCCCTGAAGCTGCCCAGGGTGGCAAAGAGACAGCAGTGCCGAATAAGAGCTTGCTGCTCTAGTCAGAATGGTTATAACAGTGTCCCACAGGGCACTGAACACAGAGTGGTGTGGGACAGTCCAAGTGCTGCTGCCAGGAACCACGGCATCTGGAGTCCGTCTGTCTCCTTTCCTGCCCTCTTTCCCACGATCCCGTAGGCAAAAGGAGGTGGGGATTCAGAAGGGGGATGTAGCGCGACAGAAAAAGAGAGAGAGGGAGGGAGGTAAAGAAAGAGAAAGAATCTCGATGAAAATGCTTGAAAAACTGAAACTTGCTTAGCTTGCTTCCGTATTAGGAAATGACTGTTTAACTTAACACTCCTCCCCCCAAAACAATATCTGGCTTAAACCAATCCAAGTCCTCCTCTGGGAGGTCTGGAGGTCAAGCAGACTAATCAAATGGCAGAGGCTAAATGGCAATGCAGCAAATACAATTTATTGAAGTGTCTTTAAACAGCACCGAGGACAGAGGACAATACTAAATTCTGGGTTTGGTCACTAAATGGAGTCGGGAATATGTTTCTGGGGAGAAATAATGAACTTAATGAAATGGAAGTAGGTGATTACTTTGCTGTCTGCGTCTCCCTAAGCGATGATATTCACATTTTTAAGTCTAGTGGACTAACATGCTAATGTTTCACATCAGACAAATATATTACAAGGGGTCAAGAATTTGTGACCACATTAGTGCACTGGTTCATTAAAACCTATGAAGCACTATGACGATGATGATATGCAGTTTTTCCACACGCCTTGACCTTTAGGAAGCAGCAACTAAAAAATAGATTTTTCAGATCTATTATATGTAAATCAACAGTAGCACCACATCCATAAATAGTGTTATTGCAGTCAAAACAATGTTAGGTACAGTGCACCAAAAAAAATTGTGAATTTCCCATTGGGATTAATAAAGTATCTATCTATCTATCTATCTATCTATCTATCTATCTATCTATCTAAAAAGGTTGCTTGCCTCCTTTCTTTATTTCCTTTATACAAGGGTGAATCAAAAAGTAAAGGTAATGTGAAAATTATGCAGTAAGAGCAACGGATAAAAGCTGGCACAGTACATGTTTGTGATGGCTTATGAATAGTCTGAACACACACAGCACAGCTCTCTGCCATTAGTTTAGTTAAAGCGAAGGTCAAATGAACACGGACATACGAGGCAGCTTACAGAGAGGAGGTCCTGAAGTTGGCAGCCTGGTGTTCAAAGAACAATCTGGCTCTGAACACCAGGAAAACCAAGGAGATCATTGTTGACTTCAGGAGGCACAGCACCGACTTAGCCCCCCTTTACATCAATGGTGAGTGTGTGGAAAGGGTTCATACCTTCCAGTTTCTTGGCGTCCTTATCTCCTGGACAGACAACATCACAGCAGTCATCAAGAAGGCTCAGCAGCGGTTACACTTCCTGAGGGTCCTCAGAAAGCACAACCTGGACTCCAGCCTGCTACTGACCTTCTACCGCTCGTCCATCGAGAGTCTGCTGACGTACTGTATCACAGTATGGTATGGCAAGTGCACCATGGCAGACAGGGAGAGGCTTCAGCGAGTAGTAAAGGCAGCACAGAACATCACTTGCTGCCCTCTCCCCTCCTTGATGGACATTTACACCTCCCGCTGCCTCAGCAGAGCAAAAAACATTATCAAGGACTGCTCCCACCCAGGCTCTGATCTGTTTGACCTGCTGCCCTCAGGGAGGCGCTACAGGTGCATCACAACAAGAACAAACAGACTCAAGAACAGTTTTTTCCCAAAAGCCATAACCATTCTAAACTCACACATGAACTTTCTACACAGTCTAACCCCCCAACCCCTGGACTTCCTTCTATCCATCAACTGTGCAATATCCAATATCTAAATGGTACTGATAATAACTGTGTAATATCTGTATACTGTACAATATCATTACTCTCAGGGTCCAACATCCACTACTCACTGCACATGATCATCATTATTGTGCAATATTTAAATTTTGTGCAATAACCCAATAGTGCAATTGTTATTTATTCTTTCCAGTATTTAAATAATGTGCAATAACTCTATTTAGTTATTACTCTTTCCATTTGTATATAGCGTCGCAGAATTTTTTGCAACTTTTTGCACCATTTGTTTATTTGTTTATTTACTTGTTGTGTTCTACATATATGTCTGCACTGAAGGAGCTGCTTTTAATCTCATTGTACATGTGTATAGTGACAATAAAAGGCATTCTATTCTATTCTATATTGCCAAGGGACTGCACCATTGCTGAACAACACACCATAGTGAGATTTCTTTGGCAGTGGGAGTGAAATCTGTTGAAATTCAAAGGATTTTTCCTCAGTATGGAAGTGAAAACAGCACAACTTAACAAAAAGTTTGTGAATGGGTAGAAAGTTAAAGCATGAAAAACAAATGTAACCGACAAAGCTTGAGCTGCACACACAAGCCCTCATTTACATAGTAAACGTCTTCTTCAGAGAAGAACAACAGATAATGTTGTTCCACATTTGGATATCAGCAATGAATCTAAACAAGAGGAGTACCCAAAAAGCTTACTGATCTGCATAAACCAACATCCTTCAATGCATTTCAGAAGGTTTTACTCCCTCTGCTCAAAGAAATCTCACTACGGTGTGTTGTTCAACAATGGTGCAATCCCGCAGAGGATGTCCATGTTTATTTAACCTGGGCTTCAACTAGACTAAAGACAGAGTGTTGCATTTTGCGTGATCAAACTACCCATAACCCATCACAAACATGTATTATGTAAGCTTCTATCTGTTGCGTTTACCACATTAGTTTTCAAATTTGCCTTTTCTTTTTGATTTGCCCTTAAAATTGTATATTTTTTACATCATTTGTTAAAAGATCAACTTGAAACCTAAATTTGGATAAAAGGGATTCTGAAGGAACAAATAACATTTTGATACTTTTGGTTTTTTTTTCTTTAAGAAACCAATGCAAACTCTTAAAGATCAATGTGAAATGTAATTGACCTTTTAGACGTAATAACTGGTTATGTCACGTTTACCAGTGTCACAGGTGGCTGGGCGGGCGACCCGGCCGGGAAGCCCCGGTGGCTCGGAAGAAGGTTTACGCCCACCTCAGACCACGTGTGGGCGACGGGTACAGAGCATGGAAGCTCATCCCTGTAGGGGCCCGTGATCACCGCCAGGGGGCGCCCAGATGCCTTGGGAGCCCTGGACCTCAGCACTTCCGCCACACCCAGAAGTGCTGGGGGGAAGAAAAGCAGGGACACCCGGAGTGCTTCCGGGTATGCAGCCGGCACTTCCGCCACACTGGAGAGTGCCGGTGGAAGATTGCCGGGGAGCACCTGGAGCACATCCGGGTGCATATAAAAGGGGCCGCCTCCCTTCATACAGAGACTTCAATCGGGAGGAAGACGGATGAGGTCTGGGAGGAGGCAGGAGGCGGCCTGAAGGAGAAGGCATTGTATTGTGTGTTGGCCAGGACTTTGGGGGACTTTTGGGGTTGTGACTACACTTGTAAATATGGAGCACCTTGACAATAAACGTGTGTGGGGTGATTCAAACGTGTCTGCCTGTCTGTGTCCAGGTCATATTCCACACCAGTTAGTGTGAAAAAGTACCTCCAGTAGTTCTAAAAATTTCTAACAGTGTTGGGGAGGAATTTGTTTATCCTTAATAGTTATTGTATCATCTGTGTAGAGATACAGAACACATATGAACATGTAATAGGTTGGCAATGGTTTGCAGTGTCTGCTCAGGAGACACCCATTAACCATTTCCACTGGTAAAAGGGCTGGATGTTTTTTTTGTTTCAATTAAATCATTTATTTTGAATCAATTTTTTAAAGCGAATCTAGCTTATTTCAGCACTTAAAACAGAAACGCTCAGCAGAATAGAACCAGTGTAAGAAAGCATGGAATGAAGATAAAGCCTGTATCCAACCAGCAGCTCAGGAATATTCATCATCCTTCTTCATTAAAGATGGCACAAGTTGTGGTCCTTATAATATATCCTGTTATACAATAAGATTACAATAAAAACAAAGCTTGCCCTGGTGGCCTGGTGAAGAATATGCTGGATTTGTCCATCATGTCTTCTTACCCTGTAATCATAGCTGTGCTACTATGAGGAAGTAGTAAGACCAGGTGGTCTGCAATGGACGGTTAAAGAGCTATCGGGATACTTGAAGGAAGCAATTCCTCTAAAGTAGAGTCACCCTTTAAGCTACAGGGAAGAGCATTGTGGGCTGCAAAAAAAAAGTGTGTAAAGAACACTGCAGAGTTTAAGAAATGTTCCCTGTAAGTGATATGAAAGGAATGTGGAGGCCACAGGGAAAAAGAAAAGGAGCAGCAAATGTAAAAACAAATAAAAAAAGTCTGCAAAGAAGGAATATTTATTTTGCACCTTTCCTCATTAAGGGTGGCATGGTGGTGGTACAGAGGTAGCGCTGCTGCCTCGCAGTAAGGAGACTGGGGTTCGAGTCCAGGGTCCTCCCAGCACATTCTCCCCGTATCTGCATGGGTTTCATCCGGGTACTCCGGTCTCCTCCCACCATCCAAAGACATGCAGTTTAGGTGGATTGCCGATACTAACTGTCATTGGGGTAGGTGTGGGTGTTCAACTGGCACCCTATACCCTTGCCTTGTGCCCTATACTAGATGGGATAGACTCCAGCACCCGCCATGACCCTGTTCAGGACTAAGCAGGTTAGAAAATGACTGATTGACCTTTCCTCGTGAGTAATAAAAATATGTTTTTGTATTACAAAGAAAAATAGAGTTGTATTTTCAGCTTTCAAAATGTTAACCACTTTCTCATTTTGTGTTTTTTTCCCTTCAGGGATAGCTAGAAGTGATTTCTTTGGTGACATCCATAGATTAAAAAAAAAAAAAAAAAAAAATCAAGGTTTTATTTTTTTGACATATTGTCCAGCTTTAACTGGTGCCAGAAAATAATACATTTACAAGTGATGATATAACGTATATGAGACCTGGGTACGCTTCCTGGGTCCTCCCTGCATGGAGTTTGCATGTTCTCCCCGTGTCTGCGTGGGTTTCCTCCCACAGTCCAAACACATGCAGTTTTGGTGCAATTGTGATCCTAAATTGTCCCTAGTGTGTGTGCTTGGTGTGTGTGCCCTGCGGTGGGCTGGCACCCTGAATGGGGTTTGTTCCTGCCTTGCGCCCTGTGTTGGCTGGGATTGGCTCCAGCAGACCCCCTGTGACCCTGTAGTTAGGATATAGCAGGTTGGATAATGGATGGATGGATGGATGATAAGAACATGCAAAGTGAGATGTATCCATTTATCTGTATGGCTTTTATAGTCGGTGACTATATTCTGAGAACTGCAAGTATTTTATAACTCAGAGCTCCACATGTTGGTTTCTGCCTGGATGCAGAAGTGTATTTTTCCCTTGTCTCTCTTTTCCCAGATGGCACAACTTTATATTTTTAAGTTTTAGAGGTGACTAGTGATTTGCATTCTAATTTAGCATAATGCAGGATAAAGGAATGTGGTCTTTCTTCTTTCTGGTCCCCTTGCCTGCTACAGAAATACGTCAACTGTGTCCCACCAAGACTGACATTGCACTCTCTTTTGTAATGGCCTTTTTTACTAGACAGCAATTCTATTTGTACTGAATAAAACTTGCAGGTCCTCAACAATAACACTGTCTAAAGGAAAAATAGGTAAAGGTTATTCCCATGCTAAAAATAGAAAAGAAGGTTAGAAATACTGTTTCAGGTTTACAGACTTTCTGATGAAGGCTTCATGATCACTGGCCACTTCTGCTGTTTTTACAATTCTTACATTACATTTATATAAACCGTAACCATAACACTTCTCAAATGTATGCCTATGTACTTTTATATTAAAAAGTTATGACTCAAGTTTTTTTTACACCAGGGTTTTTTGGTTGGCTTTGGTTTCCAGTGGCCAGTGTCAGTTACTTTAATGAGGTTCACCATTGTTTTGTTGTAATTTTTGTTCTTTAATAAGGCACCTTACTGCTGTTATGTGCACCAATATCAATGAGACCTTTGCTTTAACTACGAAGTGGCCAAGTGACAAACCCATATTGACCCTTCTTCTACATGTCTTACCTATTTTTCATTTTCATTTACATCCCAAAACTGGATACCCATCAAGACATGAAATTCTGTTGATGACACACTTGATCAAGTAAATTGTATCTTGGCTAGGAATGCCTTGGTACCCTTCAAGAAGACCTTGGGTCACAGGAGTCGGTCATACCCTACTTACCTTGACTCAACGATCCTTTCCTGGAAGGTGGGCATGGGGCATACAAACATGAAAATGCCACATTTCACTACTAAGTTGTCCCAGGACTTTAACTTTAACACTTTTAAAAACAGCAGCACATATTTGCAACTACCTCACTAGTTAATTTTATCGTGATGAGCGAAAAAATGGTGGAAATGAAAAAACAAAAGTGAGTGTTGTCCTACATAGTGTGGACATAATTGAACAGAAGTAACATCAGACTCTGTTTATTATATACAGTAAATGAATGAAATGCTTCCCTTTTAGAAAACAAGTGTCTTAACAGTTTAGTAAGAAGGATTAACTATGAAAAAAATGTTTCTATTAATTTGTCTTCTTCTAGTGAGGTAGAATGTGTCAACTACTAGTTCAAGTGTAATCAGACTAGGAAATTACCACATTCTCAGAAAACTTGCTGAAACTAAAATGGAAAACCATGAACACTATTAAAACAACAATTGCTAGAAACAGGTAGCCAAAAGACATTTATTACTGTAAGTACACATACCAAGGTTCTTTGAGGCTTAAATCCATAATACGCACAGGTTTTTAAAACATAGTATCCTGGAAATTAATCCCCTAGCAGTCAGTGTGCCACATACTGACAACACAGCCATTAAATGTTGGAGCATTAAAAAAAAAAAAAGGTAATACAATTCCACAATAGGGAAACAGAAAAAAAAATATTTTAAGCAAAAGCAATTAGCAAAATGTCCCCGTACAAAATCTTAGCTTGTTTTTACCAGTTAATAAAGCACAGCCAATACTTATGCTCTTAAATTAAAGCAATTAAATTACTAAGACACTATTATTATTATTATTATTATTGATGACTCAGGCGCTGCCGAGAGTGGCAGCCTTTTCAGCAGCTCCATGTATGACTTTATTTTTCTACCTTTTATTTTTTAATTTTTTTTATTGATAGAAGGCTCACTTCTATCACTTTATTTTATGTGGATTCGTTTCCTGGACACTCTTACTTTTACAACGTGGGCATGGATTTTTACATGCCGAGACTAGTCTATTCAAGTACTCAACTTCGAGCGCTGAGAACAAATGCCAGTGCCTGTGTGGTTCCCTATTTACCCGACGAGGTAAGAAGGCGGTATCGTGGCAGCAGAGCCGGCACTAAGCTAAAAATGAAGCGGCTTGCCAGAAAGTGGCGTTTTAAGCCTTCGGTGCCTTCTGTGATCCTGGGAAATGTGAACTCAATATCAAATAAAATCGAGGAAGTGGCTGCGCTGGTGAAAAATGTCAGAACCTACAGAGAATGCAGTTTGTTGTGCTTTTGCGAAACGTGGCTAACTACCATCATCCCAGATGCTAACGTGGAGCTACCCGGGTTTAGCACAGTTAGAGCAGACAGAGACGCAAGTGCCTGCGGAAAGCAGAAAGGAGGAGGACTTGCACTCTATGTCAATACAAGATGGTGCAACTCTGGACATGTTAACGTCAAAGTCTCCACTTGCTGCAGGGACATTGAACTGTTGGCCGTAAGTTTGTGTTCCTATTACTTGCCCAGAGAGTTTGGACACGTCATTGTTGTTATTGTTTACATCCCTCCTCGGGCGGACGTGGAGACAGTGAGTAACATCATCCATTCTGCTGTTGCTAAGTTACAAACGCAGCATCCTGAGGCGCGTGTGCTAATCGCTGGAGATTTTAACCATGTGACGCTGGACAAAATATTACCTGCCTTCTCCCAGTATGTGGACTGTAACACCCGGGGAAATAAGACTATTGACTTACTGTATGCAAACGTTAAAGACGCACACAGCGCCACCCTGCTGCCTGCGCTTGGGAAAGCAGATCATAACCTGGTTCTGTTTCAGCCTCACTACAAACCAAGAGTGAGGGTCCTACCTACAACACCACGCTCATTCAGGAAGTGGTCCCCTAAGGCAGAGCAGGCTCTGAGAGACTGCTTTGGAACTACAGACTGGGATATCCTGCAGGGATCACATAGTGAGAACATTGAGGAGGTTGTTGACTGCACTACTGACTACATCAACTTCTGTATGGAAATTGTAGTTCCAGTAAGAACTGTACGCTGCTATGCTAACAACAAGTCATGGATTACAAGTGACATCAAGGGGCTTTTGAACCAGAAGAAAAGGGCTTTTAAAGGCGGTGATCAGCATGAGCTCAAGCACGTGCAAGAAGGAACTCCGAGTCCAGCTCAGGGCGGCGAAGGAGCAATACAGGAGAAAGCTGGAGCAGAAGTTGCAGAATAACAGCATGAAGGAAGTGTGGGATGGGATGAAGATCATCACTGGCTGCAGCTCGAAGTGGGGTGCCACCATCAAGAGAGACGTGAAGAGAGCAAAACAAATGAACAACTTCTTTAACAGGTTTGACCACCCTAACCCACTCTCACCTCAGAGTACTGCACCCTCCACCCATCCTTCTGCTGATACCAACATAGGAGACACATCCCCACCCACAATTACAGCAGTGCAGGTGAGCAGAGAGCTGAGGAGACTTCGTGCCAGCAAAGCAGCGGGTCCAGATGGAGTATCGCCACGACTGCTGAAGGTCTGTGCGTCGGAGCTGGGGAGTCCTCTACAGCGCATATTCAACCTGAGCCACCTGAGGCTTTGGAAAACATCTTGCATCACCCCAGTCCCAAAGGTATCATGTTCTAGTGAGCTGAACGACTTCCGGCCTGTCGCCCTGACGTCACATGTGATGAAGACCATGGAGAGGCTGCTGCTTCACCACCTGAAGCCACAGGTCCAACACGCCCTCAACCCTCTGCAGTTCGCATACCAGAAGAAGGTGGGAGCGGAGGATGCCATCATCTACATGCTACACCGATCACTCTCCCACTTAGACAGAGGCAGTGGTGCTGTAAGAATTATGTTTCTAGACTTCTCTAGCGCCTTCAATGCCATCCAACCTCTGCTCCTTAGGGACAAGCTGACAGAGATGGGAGTAGATTCATACCTAGTGGCATGGATCGTGGACTATCTTACAAACAGACCTCAGTATGTGTGTCTCGGGAACTGCAGGTCTGACATTGTGGTCAGCAACACAGGAGCGCCACAGGGGACTGTACTTTCTCTGGTCCTGTTCAGCCTATATACATCGGACTTCCAATACAACTCGGAGTCCTGCCACGTGCAAAAGTTCGCTGACGACACTGCTATCGTGGGCTGCATCAGTAGAAGGAGTATAGGAACCTCATCAAGGACTTTGTTAAATGGTGCGACTCAAACCACCTACACCTGAACACCAGCAAAACCAAGGAGCTGGTGGTGGATTTTAGGAGGCCCAGACCCCTCGTGGACCCCGTGATCATCAGAGGTGACTGTGTGCAGAGGGTGCAGACCTATTAATACCTGGGAGTGCAGCTGGATGATAAATTGGACTGGACTGCCAATACTGATGCTCTGTGTAAGAAAGGACAGAGCCGGCTATACTTCCTTAGAAGAGTGGCGTCCTTCAACATCTGCAATAAGATGCTGCAGATGTTCTATCAGACTGTTGTGGTGAATGCCCTCTTCTACGCGGTGGTGTGCTGGTGAGGCAGCATAAAGAAGAAGGACGCCTCACGCCTGGACAAACTGGTGAGGAAGGCAGGCTCTATTGTTGGCATGGAGCTGGACAGTTTGACATCTGTGGCGGAGCGACGGGCACTGAGCAGGCTCCTATCAATTATGGAGAATCCACTGCATCCACTGAACAGGATCATCTCCAGACAGAGGAGCAGCTTCAGCGACAGACTGCTGTCAATGTCCTGCTCCCCTGACAGACTGAGGAGATCGTTCCTCCCCCAAACTATGCGACTCTTCAATTCTACCTGGGGGGGTAAACGTTAACATTATTCAAAGTTATTGTCTGTTTTTACCTGCATTTTTATTACTCTTTAATTTAAAATTGTTTTTTGTATCAGTATGCTGCTGCTGGAGTATGTGAATTTCCCCTTGGGATTAATAAAGTATCTATTATAAAGTTGGTAAAATGACGTTCAATCCTAAATTGTAACAAAGCTAGCAGTGAAGCACCTAATGGAATTTCATGAATTTCTTCTTGTTCTGCTCCAAAATCCTATTTTCAGTACCATTACTCAAATTTTCCTCAGCGACTCAAACTGTAGTAAAGGTAAAAGTGAAACTGACGGTTTATCAATCTCCTGCAGGCAATCTGCCCAACTGTGAAGGTGAAGTGTGACATGCATCTTCACATGCAGAGAGAGGGGTCAGAAATCAGCCTAATTTATAGAATATGACCAGCTGGAATGTTCACCAGTAACATGGAATTCTGTTGTGTTCTGTCTACAGAAAAGCAGAAGTCGAACTGGAGGATAATTTAAATAGACAAGAAACTACGTCAACACATTTGAGTTTGAGGTTGGGGAGCATGCACTGATTACAGCGCGTTGCCGCACCCACCACATGATGAACCACCTGGATTGGGACCTGAGTGCAGCTGTGCAATGGGTGACACTTCAGCATCACACTGGAACAGAGTGAGGTTCTTAAAGTGGCTGAAGTGCCAGTCCTGCCACCAACCACCCCCCAGAGTTTTTCCTGCAAGTTAGGGTACCAGGTTAACATCATACCCAGGACAAAGCAATTGCAGGTCAACACATTTTTCCAATACAAATTAATCTCATCAGAAAGATACACTGATTCATTTAGTCATAATCCTCTACCCTCTACTGCAATTTCATGATATAACTGTGTTTGTCATTATCATAATATTGCATTTCGTCAGAAGCTATCTTAGTTTTAGTTTTGTTCAACAAAAGCATCCCTGATAAGGAGAGGAAAGCTGAAAGCAATACCAACAAGAAGTATTGTATAAGTTAATTACAGAGTATAGACCCTATGTTCGGATTCAGCGGGTTGGATAATGGATGGATGGATGGACATCATCTCTTCACAATTGAGATCTACTCTCCAAGATATTCAACAAAACCTATCGTCCTTGTTGCCTTGTGGAACATTTCTTGTATCAGACAATTGACTTTGAATAGAAGCACACAGATGTGGTTGTGCTGCTAAAAAACACTGTTTGGTTCCTCATAGTATTCTACCATGGAGACCAGTAATACAATTTAGCAGAACTGGAAGTGCTGCGGTAAATTTCAGTTGGCCAATCATTTATACCAAGAACTGCTAGAAAATAGCTTTTTTTCTGTAATGGCACGTTCCAGGACCTGAAAGACAGGCTTTTCTCCCTCCAGGGCATAACTTCCTGGCTTCGTCTTTATATGTAGCTTCCTGTCAAGAAAAGGAGAAAAAAAAAACACAAAGAAAAAAACATTGTGGTCATGACCCTGCTAAAGTAACTGAACCCCTAGCTTACATGGCAACTTTGGGCTGAAGAAGGCAACTTCAAATCAACCAGTTTACAAGAGAGTGTAACTCTAGTCTCAAGCAAGGTCGGCCACAAAAGCAAGAGCAATAATACAACTACAACAAGGTTTGTGTGTGTATTAGCTCACTGCATTTACAGGATTAACAGCTTCATTTATAGGAAATCTGACCTGACTTGATGACAGTTACTGCCTTTTTAGTTTTGGATGGTAATCAAATGGCAATAAAAAGCAGTATGAAAGAATATTTCAGGATTTCAACCAACAGGGATGCTGCATTTGACGTTTCTACTGTAATTAATATGCCACTTAATTTCACTTTACACAATTTCTGACTGATGCCAGAAAAAGAAATACAATAATCAATAAATTGCTACTCTTCTTGGTTTATTTTCTCCATCTCTACCCACCAATACCATTTGTTCAGTGCAAACATGTTTTTTCAATGCACCTTCAAATGTAGCGTCCCTAAGGAAAACTAAAGTTAATTGGTTTTTTTTTTTTTTTTTTTTAACAATTCTGTGTTTTTCTTGAGAATTTCATTGTTATTACTATTAGGTCATTTTTAGTTATTAAAGATATTAATAGCAAGATGAAAATTGTAATTAAACAGTACATTTTAGAAACCATATAATATCCAGGGATCAATGCAATCACTGTTTGTTTACTCTGTAGTTAATTGGATCTTAATGCAGACACACCAGGCCCTCACCCTTCACCATACTTTTTGACAAGCGACATTAATTAACCTCCATCATTTTACACTCATTTTTAATTTCTCGGGAGTTAGTTTACATGACTTTACTAGTCCTATCATGATTTTAGCAACCATCTCTCTATTTTCTGATTCACTGCACTCAAAGTACAGTTCTAGGTTTTGGAAAGCATCAAGAGCAAGGTGGAAAACAATCTTGGATGGAGCTCCATTCTCCACACAAACGTAATCACTTTCTCAGCCACACTAGCTCATAACGAGACAATTTATATCAATCAAAAATAATAACTCGCTGGAGTTTGGGACACTGAAGAAAAACCAATGCAGGAAAAGAGGCAAAGTAATATGAACAAACGCCAAGGTGGGATTTCAATCAAGTGAGTGAGTGAGCAGTGTCTGCTCAATGTTATTAACATAACTTCAACACTTTATTATTTACTTTTAATTCCATCCTAAAAACTCAAACACTCTAATCAAGGCAAGTTCATTGTAATGTCTACAGAGTATGCATAGTATGATAAAATTCTAACTTGTTAGGTCTCCTCAGAACATTTGACATTAAGAATAAATGGCTACTGATCATGTGTTCATTATTTAAAGCATTCAGACTTGTTGCCCAACTATTTTATTTACCCTTATAACCAGTATAGGGTCAGAAATGTCAACTGCTTATGTTCACAAGCACAATAAAAGAAAAGAATAAGCATTAAACTAAATAAAATTATTTTAACTAGAAAGTATTCATACTTATCAAAACCAATCCTTCTCACGCCTTCACATACTACACTAATGTAAATATATCTTCAATATATCAATTTGTTTCAAACAGCTCCAATAACACACTCTATAAAGATTAACATTAGCTACATACGGTCCTATGAGTAAGAGGTAAGAACAGCCTCATTTATTTATTTTCTATATGTTCTTTACTATCTCAATACCACTGAATTACACATCTTTCTTATTTCTTTTCTTTTTCATTTTATTTTCTTTCTAATTCAGTTGCCTTGAGGTCGGAACGAACAAACTTCAATTAGCATGCTGGATTTGTGGGCACAACAAGCAGGACTTGCTCTAATCAAATGTCAATGCTTTTAACTGTAAACCTGCAGTACAGCTGGGTAGATCTGACCACGTCTTACTCCCACCTACAAGTCTGTGACTGACAACAGCAGTTCTCTCATTCAAACCAGAGGTTCTTGTATGTTTAGAGGAGGCTGTTGCTTATTATATATATTTTATTACTTTTTATATTTTTGTTATATACATATTTTTTTCCTGGAGCTTCTGTAAAGTTTTAATTCCCCCTTGGGGATAAATAATGTACATCTATCTCACCTGATCCTATAAGAATGACTTGTGTATTTTGCATAATCATTCCCTATCTTCAGTATAAGGTGGTAACGCTCCTCAAGACCCTTTACCCATCCCAAGATGGCATGATGATAATACGTGCTACCAACCCTTAGGGCAGCAGCAAAAAGAAAAAAAAAATGAATAAATGATCCAGAGCATGAGTGATTTAACACTACTTCCTATTAGCCACAACAACTTGTACAGAGCACACCAGCCCAAGGAAAAGTAAGCATGTAAATAAAATTGTTATTGTAAATACTACAATGTTGTGCTGCAGTACATTCCACCCCACATATAAATTACAATACAAAACACTCAACAGATAAATCACTAATCCACAAATAACAATACAGTAATGAATTAACTGGGAAAAAGTCCCTTAAATGTTTATCTGAAGAATTAATGTTTTCATTAATGTTTGTCATTGCAAAGATTTCTCCATGCCATACTTCTAATCCAGAGAAATATCTTTTACCCTGCATCTCCTTACCAAGGCCTAGAAGGCCCTGCCCCAAATTTACCATACAAAAGGAAAAGGGTCCTTTATTTTGTCAACTCCCCTTGCTTTCTACAAAAATGATCCTGGGTTCACCACATGGCTTTATGTAGGTAGAGTAGATTGTTCCTTTATACCAGTGACTTCATCCTCATTTTCTTCTGTGCTGATGACCATCCCTTCTTCTCTTTAGCTACTGTAACCTTTTTCAATATGGTCAAACCTCCCCACTTTTAGCTGTTATTGGGACTCTGAGCCAGGTGCTACTTCCAAGGTAGTCAATAGGCTTCCATTACCTATTTAGACTTTTTACTATTTACGGAAAAGTACAAACAGACACTGACTCTAAATACAAATCATAACTGTTACAAGGTAGCTTATTTTAGTTATCAAGCATTACTTCTTTATGCTGTATAACTGACAGACAGTATATTCTCTTCCTCCATATTATCTGTTTATATAACAGTAATGCCCTGAAAATGATCTTTCATACCTCGAAACTCACTGGCAGACAATTTCGATATCGAATCATCATACACTGCTCAAAAAAATGGAGAACACATAATCATCACAGTCTAACACCAAATCAATTAAGCTTCAGGGATATCAATTTGTTCAGATAGGAAACATAAGCAATTGTGCATTAACTTCACCTGCTTTGGTGCAAATGAAAGTGATAATAGGTGCACTGGAGAAGCAAATGCAAGACACCCCCCAAAATGGGAATGGTTTTGCAGGTGGTGGTCACAGACAATTGCTCTCTCCTTATCCTTTCTGACTGATTCTCCCCTAGTTTTGCATTTTGCTAGTGTTCTTGGCACCACTAATAGCATGAAGTGGTAGCTGCAGCTGATTCAGGTTGCATAGGTAGTCCTGCTCCTCCAGGATGGCAGCACAGTCTCAAGTGCAGGTGACAGGCCATTTCACAAGGTGAGTTTGACAGTGCCTTAGAAGGGCGAGAAGGAACAGAGGAAGCATTGCCAGAGCCCTACAAAATGTCCTCCAGCTAGCTACTCCATAATGAGGGTGGCATGAGGGCCTGATGTTCTCTAGTGGGACATGTGCTCACAGGCCATAACTGAGAATACCACAACTAGCAGCGTCCGCAATTGGGGCCCTGTTCTCTTCACAGATGAAAGCTGGTTCACACTCAGCACATGTAACAGAAAAGAGTCTGGAGACGCCGTAGTGAACATTATGCAGCCTGCAACGTCATCCACCATGACTGGTTTGGCAGTGGGTCAGTGGTGGTCTGGGGAGTCATATCCTTAGATGGTTGTACAGACCTCCACGTGCTAATCAACAGTACCCTGATTGCTGTTAACCCTGATTGCTGTTAAGTTACTGGGATGATTGTCAGATCTTACCTGTAGCAGTAGGCCCTGGGTTCCTCCTGGTACAGGACAATTTCCGGTCTCATGTGGTCAGAGTGTGTAGGCAGTTCCTGGAGGACAAAGGTATTGATGCCATTGACTGGTCCGCATGCTCCCCAGAGCTGAATTCAATTGTGAACATCTCGGACGTTATGTATCAGTGCATCCAATTCTGCCAAGTGGCACCACAGACTGTCCAGGAGCAAACCCAGGTCTGGGTGGAGATCCCCCCAGGACACATTCCACTGTCTCAACAGAAGAATGCCCAGACATTGTCGGGAGTGCATTCAGGCATGAGGGGGTCATACACACTAGTGAGTCATATTATGAGTAGCCATGATGAAATGTTGGATTAGCCTGTGATTTCAAATTTTGACTTTGATTTTCAGTGTGATGATGAATCCACCAAAATCCATGAGTGGTTTGGTGATTTTAGTTTCCATTGATCATTGTTACATCATTTTGTTCTCACCACATTACACGGTATTATTCCATACGGATTTTCAATTTGAATATTTCGTTCATTGAGATCCAATGTGTAATTTAAGTATTCCCTTACTTTTTTGAGCAGTATATTCAAATTACCACCATATTCTAGATTTTCATCATCACTGTTATATACAAGCATACACTGTAAAACAAAGTTTTCATCAGCCTGACAAGTTCTATGTTGATACTTCTGCCATGAAATAGAGCCTTGAACAGAAATACCACCTGAGTGAGAACCACATCCTTATCTTTTAATACATGTGTATATTTGTCTTATCTATGTATACTGTAATTTGTAAAAATCCTTTTTTCTACCTTCCATTTATTATATATTATGAGTGTGTGTGTGTGTATGTGTGTGCATTCCCTAGGACCATGGTACAACACATATATGTAAATACAAGGTAAGTGCAAGGCAAGTAAAGAACTGTACTATACTACACTATACTATAATTAACAAGAGAATATATGGTAATAATCTGAAATAGATAGTAACAAATAAACAAAATAATACATAACAAAAACTAATAATAATAAAAAACAACAGCAGTAAGAAGTGTAACAAATGTACTGCAAGTAAATAAGCCACTAGGAGCAGATCTGAGGATGGGGGCAGCACAGAGCTCTGAGCCCAGATAGCCACAGGGTAGAAGCTGTTGCAGAAACTAGCAAGACTGTTTTAGATGCTACAGAAACATCTGCCAGATGGAAATGGGACAAAGAGACCATGGGAAGGGCAGGTGAGGTCCTTCACAATGTGGCTTTGGCAGATGCAACATTTTATAAAGATGTCTTTAACAGAGAACAGAAAGTACAATACCAATTGTATTCGTAATTTTTCTTTTTGTTCAAATTATATTTTTTTACATTTTCAATATATCTATTCTTGCTTATTGCTTTGATGATTATAGATTTCTTATAATTACACCGTTTTTCATTACTGTTTTAAACACACAACTTATTTACTTTTGAATTCTAATTATATTGTTGTTTTTCTCCACCATTGATTTGAATATATAACTTAAATTGTTATATTTAGTTTCCTTATTCTTTTCTTTTTCTGTTCAACTGACTTTTGTAATACAGCCGTTAATGGGTAGCAACAAATATCCAGTCCTCAAGCCTCAATATACTATGTGTCATTTTACCACTTTATTGCAAAAGGCTTGACCAGAATAAACAAACATGAACATGTTTTAAACACTCTTAAGTAATACTCCCATATTACAAAATAATTCCTTGAAATGTTGTTCTATAAATCACCAAAACATCCTGTAGTTTATGGTACTGGGAGGTCAACTTCACCATGTTATTATGCATCTGACATGTTGCCATTTCTCAAAAGCTCTCTTATGCTTTATCTCATAGCCCTGCCTTTTCAACAGACAAAGCTTACCAATGAGAATTTGGGCCTGCACTACCAAAAACGGTGTCTCTATCTTTCAGTCACACCCCAATGTTTCATCCAGATACTTTTTAAATGTTGTGAAAGTTTCTGCTTCAACTACATGTCTCGGTAGTTTCTTCCAGATTCCCACAACTCTTTGTCTAAAGAAGTGCTTCCTGGTTTCTGTTTTGAATGCACTTCCCTTTAATTTCCACTGGTGTCCTCAACAATGTGATTCACCCTCCTCTGCTCGAGATTAAAGAGGTTTAAAGTCCTGGGATGCACTCGGTTGCTCTCCTTTGAACAGCTTCAAGTGCTACTATGTATTTTTTGTGGTATGTGTCCAGATCTGCACATACAGTAGTACTCCAGATTTCGTCTCACTAGCACATTATATAGTCTGAGCATAACATCCCTCTATTTATATTCAACAGTTTAATGATATAACCTAATATTTTATTTGCCTTTTTAATCACTTCTGCACATTGCTTCAACAATAAAAACAACAAAATCCCCTAAATATTTTACAAAGGTCACTTCCTGTATGACAGAGCCTCCCATCTTGTATTTGCAATTAACATTTGTTATCCATATGTAGCACTTTACACTTTTCTATATTAAGCTTAATTTTCCAAGTGTTGCTCAGTTCTAAAGCTTGTCCAAGTCTTCTTGAATTCTTTTTACCTGCCATTCCTCCAAGTTTAGTGTCACCTGTGAATTTCACAAGTGTACCAACTATACTGGAATCAATGTAAATAATATAAATTAGAAAAGTAATGGTCCCAGGACAGACCCCTGAAGGACTCCATGTGGAGCATTCTCCTTTTATCTGCCGTTTAACCAATTTGAGATCCAGTTTTGTCAGTTACCTGTGATGTCTATAGTTTCAAGATCTGTAGTTCTAGCTCTATAGCTTCTAAGAATAAATCTTTGGTGTGGGATCGTATCAAAGGCTTTTGGAAAGTCTAAGTAAATTATGTTGTTTACTTTTCTTTTTGTCAGTTACTCCTGTTAAAAAAAATCTAAATGATTGGCTTGACAATATTTTCCTCTTATAAACCCATGTTGGCTGTTATTTAGTATATTATTTTCATATTGGCACTTTTCTAATGTATTTCTTATTATAGTATTGTATTATACTTCATTGTCCCAACTTTAGGAAATTCTTAAAATATTCAATAGTTATTTAGGAACTGGAACTTTGTGACTGTGAACTGGTCTCATACTTTTCTGCATTTACCTATTAAACAGAATTATTTAATAATTCAATAAACATTTTATAACTGCTATGAAGAAACTGAAATATCCTGTGTTTAGGTATTTCCTTTGAATGGACAAAAAGTGGACAGAATAATCTAATTATTTCCATCCACTTACTCAATTATGGTCATTACAAAACCTACACCAGCTGTAATTGGGGTAAAGTGGGATCAACTCTGGACAGGGAACTGCAGGATGCGTTCACACTAACTCATACAGAATGTGAAATTTTTCAGATGGTGAAAGAAGACTCAAACTTATTTTTAAACAAACCTTCTGAAATGTGATTAATGCATATTACCATCTGTCTATACGACGGTTGCCCCTAAGTAGGACTGTTACTATAAAAGCATGCAAGCAACTAAATATTAAGACAAATATATAAATTCTAGAGTCCATAACAACTGCAGGGGATCTAGAAGGCCAGCTTATAAGTACCGCTAAAATATTAGGAGACTGCCTGGCTTTGTTAGTGCTACAAGTTGTAATGAAAGTGTTTCCCTTGCACTGAAGGAGGAGCCTTGGCCACAATTTCACTAAAAAAAGAAAATAATTAACTGTATATTATCCAACTATTAGGCTGGCTCCATGTACAGAGATAGTTCCTGCCTTGTACCCGATACTACCAGGAAAGGTGCTGGCTGCCCCCAGCCCTGAATTGGACTAAATGTGTTCAGGAAATGAATGGATGGATAGCTGATTTAACTAAAATCACATACATGCTTGTGAAATAAATATAAAATTAGAGGAATACTACAAATAAAAACAATGAAAAGCTTTTACCCTGAAATTCATAATAAAATGTCATAGTACTTATTTCAAAGAAGTGTCTTGTGTATGTGGGTGAGCAGTTAAGTGACTTCCTTCCCAGGGTGAAGAGGTACAGTATACATTATTGCAGAGCAACATAACAAATCTGTGCTGTATCAGGCATGTGTAAACATTTGTGACAGCTACAAACCAGACCGAAAGAAATAACAGTGCTTTAAAGTATCAAGCAGGACCAAAGCAATACTGAACAAATGTGGAGGACCACCAAAAATGGAAGGGAGCTTCTGTCATAGTTAAAATCTACTTCTCTCTTCTCTTAGACACCAGGCTATCTTGGAAGGAGCAACATAAACCAGAATAAATCTAATACCATTTTCATTTTCTGTGTTATAGTGGTTTTCATTTTATCAAAAGGTTAGTACATGGTACTTTTTTGTTTAGATGACAAAAAGGGTGTTAAGTGATCTAAAAGTAGAAGAGTCATTATGATCTGGAAAATTCAAACATCAACTGCCATGCAACACTACATGTCACTTCAAAGTCCGAAATCGGTTATGAAGGAGTGTGTTGTGCGTATGTGTACCTGAGTGTGACTGTCTTCTGCAGCATTGGTTCCTGCCTTGTGCCCAATGCTGCCAGGATGATTTCCAACCCCTACAACAATCATGAATTTGAGTAATTTGTGTTTCAGAATGGGTTGATGATGTATAGACATATGTACAGTCACACACTGTTTAGAAGGGGAATCTTTGTAGTGTATCTATCTTCAGAGTCGGTAAGTGACCCTTTCACTTACACAGTAAATGCCCTGGGTTAAAGTGTAGCTGGAAAACTGTAAATTGATTTATTTTCTGAAAATGTTAAATGGTTGCAGAATTGACCTGTCTTACTGTAGCATTATGTAGAGGTGTCACTTTATACTATAACATTGATTTTCAGAAGGAGAACAAGCTTTAATCAATGTCTCAGTGACTTTGCTGACTTTATAAGTCTAAAATACACTTTTTCCATTTCTGTATTCTCATTCACATCACTATTTTCCTTTAATTGTACAAAACAGCAATTTTTAAATCAAAGGGGAATAAAATAACCTTGATTTGTAGCCACTGACATCTGCTAAGAGGTTACCAGTAAGATCACTGCCTTGGAAGTTGCAAAGTACTTGAGACGCCTTTTTTTTGTTCATTGCTAGAACTGTGCTTTAAGTTTTTTATTTATAAATATTTTTTATAGTAGGGGTAGGATGGTGGTGCTGACATATATTCTCCATCACAAATCCAGCATCATTGGTTTAAATCCCATTCCTGGACATTGCCTTTGTGGAGTTGGCACATCCTCCCCACAGTTGCATGTCCTCCAGCTACTCCTGTCAGCCTCTGACATTACTAAACAAAGGTCTAGTTGAATGTCCCCATTTGGCCCTTGTGTGAATGTGTGCATGACATTGTCCTACCCCATCCAGGTTGACTGCCTATCTTGCACCTTAAACTTCTATTACTGGGTCACAGCCCCCTCAGCCCTGAATTGAACTGGGTGGGTTTGAGAATGTTATATAATAATAGTTTGCTGGGGCAGAAAGTGTATTGTATATGATAAAACATCAACGTTGTAACATATGTACTTAGAAATGATGAATTTGCAATAGTAATTGGTGGAACAGTACAAGAAAATTGGAGAAAGGAGGCATAATTCCACATATATTTTAATGGTGCTCTAAAACACATACTCCATTGGCACTGAAGTAAAGAAAAAAATCCTTTGAGAGTCTTAGAAACCAAAGAGACCTTTTTTTTTAGACTTTTAGGTAGCAGCAGAGGTTTTGCACTTGGAAAAGATGGTCCTTGCTTAATATTACGTAGATCAAGCCATATCGAAGTTGCTAAGGGTATTAGGTCCTTTAAACTAGAAACAGGAGCTCAAGGTACATAATCCACCTGGAGACACATAAAAGGGAATTCCGAGATTTATAAAAGGCATCCCTCACCATGACCCAGAAGTAACGCCCCTGGTTGTGGTTAAAATTCCAGTTCCTCTCAGGGTCCCAAAAAGTTTAAAATAGAAAAAATGAGTTGGGATGAGGGTTTACCTTTTAAATATGTAGTGCATGCAGAATACAGAAAATTAAGGGAAGAGACTGAAATATTAAAGAGACAGTACTTGGTGCCTGCCTCACAGCAAAACTGATCTTGGAGCAAGAAGATGAGTTAGGAAAAGACTTGGTTTAACCTCCTTAGCATTTGACCTGAGCATTACTTGGGCTGTAAAAACAGCACTAAAAGCGTTAGTCCTCAGGACAACAGTGTAGACTCGTCTCGCGTAAGACCCGAGGTTTACTCGAGATGTGAAAGCGCCAACAGGGTTAGTGCCAAGAGTTACTCAGGCAATGGTGTAGACATGTCTCCTCCTAGCCTCATAATGGTGACTCATAAGAAACTCCTCTCATCAGGAGTGATGACGAAGTAAATCTGTCTTCAGGCAGTGAGACTGAAATATTCAGTGAAACCGAAAGTGATTTTGGGACTCCGTAGGTGACACTAGCATCACTCGCACATGTGCAGCATGCTGTTCATATTATTATTATTCATCATTATTATTATTATTTGTATCATTATTATACTTTCCACACTTCTGACTTTGTACTTTTAGTATGTTGTACATTTTACAGTAGAAAGATGAGATGTAATAAAAATGTAATTTTTCCAGCCATAAAATGTATCACTTTATCAAGTTTTTTTGAGAAAAAATGTAACACTAAGGAGGTTAATCATTCTCAGTGGAGAAGCTAGGGTTTGTATAACCTTCTAATTTACTTCATATGTTTCATAAGTACTCCATGTTAACTTCTGTGCTCTCTTAATGATCTTGTATGTTTCTGTTAAATAAGTAATACTTTCTGTCATATAGTATATTTGGACTTTGGAAATCTGCATTTACAGTTAAGGTGATGGTATATAGAAGTCCCCTGCACTATCACAATATATTGTGAGTAGTAAGTCACCTTACAGTGCTTGAATGTCCAAACTCACACCATCTTTGTTGAATCTACATGTTCTCCTCAAGCTCCTGTAGGTTCTCTCAAAATACTCCAGCTTCAAATTTAAAGACATGTGGTGAGGCTGATTTAGAATTCTAAAGATCCAGGAAGGAGATGGTAAGCTTGTTTGTGTGCTATTGAGGGGTGTCACATCCACGGTTAATGGATACAGTCTGCTCTTTGTGACATGGGCTAACTCTGTATTTCTGTACTGGAAATGAATGGATGGTTACAAAGCTCTGCCTGTTATTGTTTATGACATAGCAACTAGCTTTCCAACCAAATATGTAAATAACCATTATTACAATATTAGTACATTAGAGGATGACCAGCTAAAACATCTAATGAAGCAAACAGTGAAGCCCACAGCTTCATTAATGTAACAATGAAGTGGTAATTTAGCATGTTAAGCAGCATTTAGTCACAATTCTTAAAAAAATGAGAAAAATTACCTACTACTGCCAATAAATCTGAAAAGGATGTAGAAAAGAATCTGGAAATGATTTAAACAAAACATCAAAATGTGTTCTTCCATCATCCTTGGGGATTTTCTATGCCGTGACTTCTCATTGTTTTCTGAATGGCTGTTCTAATACATTCTTTGATGGGTCAAGCAGATAATACATTCTAGATTTCTCATTCTTTTCACAAAGCATGTATTATTATCTTCACCAAATACACCCTGTCCTACAAGTCTTACTTTATTCTTGCAAGAAGGCTGCGTAATATTGCTCATGGTTCAAAGTTGCCTGTTGGAACCCTAAAGGTGTACAAAGATAAAGTGATTCCTCCCTCAGAGTATTTATTTAGCATTTTCAACCATAGAAGCACCAATGTGCTCACATGCTTTTGTTCATTGTTTCCAATAACACAGACAAGATGTTTAGTCATCCATCCCTTTTCTTAATCCCAGTTCATCTAAATTCACTGTCTAATCATGATATCAGAGGGTAGGAAGCAACCTTGAATGGGGGTACTAGTCTATAGTTGGGCACACTCACAAAGCCCTATCTTCTTGTGCCCTGACAAAAAAAAAAAGTTCTAAAGTTGGTCCCTCAAAAATGGCACCTGTTCTTTGGCATTCTGTCATGACAATGAATTGGAACAATGGTGTTCAGTTTGTGGATAGTTTTTAAAGCTCTGTAGACTCTGGCACCTCGGACATATCCCAGCAGAGCCTGTGAACAGCAACACAGTATTCCTTTTACCTAAATTGAGTTTTTCTTCATTTCATTAAAACACACCAGGTCATGAAACTTGGTTGATCAGAGATGTTTTAATTAGAGTATCTCTCCAGGGAAGAGAGCCATAAAGAAATCCAATAGCCCACAGCTCCACCAGAATATGACTGCAACTCACTCTGAGCCAGTATTGAGCAAATCCTACACTGAATGAAGTGGAACATGCACGAAAAGTGTTTGAATGAAATGTAAACTTCAGACCAAGTTCAAATCAGTGGCTAAAAAGGCGCAACATCCATTCTCATATTTCATAAGCAGACCACGTGGACTGGTGGCTTGAAAGGCCATTAGGCAAAAGATCTCCTTTAGCTCCATGTGTTGCTTGCAGCAGGTCACTCCACAAAACATCTTGGTGCAATCATCACTGAAATTATTTCTGAATTTGAAGGGGCTATATACTGTACCTGTACTGAACAGGCAACACTGTAAAATTGGCACCTATGTACTGCATATGTTAATGACAGCTGCTTTCAAATCAAGTCCACCCTGAAAGGCAAGACCTTAAAAGCCATCTTTTAAGAGGAGTCACATTACAGGTTTTTGTCCACTAGAAAAACTGGCTTAAAGGTAGAGATAATTTAATTGTGTGTGTTGTGTTTTCCCTTCTGCTGAAATGAAACTGGCACTGAAATATCAAAATCCCTGCATGTTCAATTCACAGTAATAACCTAACATAAAACCAGAGGGTGTACTCCATCAGATGCTCCAGCAAATATCACAAGTTGTTTACAATGATAGATAGTTTTGCTGTCAAATGGCCCACTTGAATCTGAGGTGTCAAAGACTTTTCAAAGTATGAAATTTAACACTATCCGGTTAATGAAGATTTTAAATCTTTTGGAACAGCAGCTAATGTTACTGCTGCAGGGTCCCAGAGACCCGGTGCCCCAGCCCAGGATCTGCTTGTGTGATTCCTGCTTTGTACCCAGTGCTGCTACTGTACCCCCATATTTAAATTTTCCCTGGGCAACAAGCTGGCACAAAAGATTAAGAGTTCTGGATTTAAATCAAATATTTGTGAAAATTTTAAGATTGCCTTATGTAAGTGCAATGTTTTCCTCAAAGTACTTCTGACTAAATTGTGTCCCAAGGACTTACAGGTTAGGTTAATGAAACCTCAGAATTGGCCTAGAATTAATATGGGCCAGTACGTGAATGTACCCAGCAATTGGATGGCAACTATTCTAGGAAGCCTCCCTGCCAGAATAGGAACTGGCTGTCACAATCCTAAGCAAACACCTACTGGGATACTTAAAATCCTCAACAGGAAAAAAAAAACTGTCCAAAGCTACTGTCTAGCTAATTCACATTGTGGCTTCTGAGTATTTCATAAGTGGGGATGTAGCAAACAATGATTTTGGAAGCGGTGCACACCATTGTTTATTTCCCATCCTCAATATAACAAACTGTGATAGAGAATCCCCCAAAAGAAAGCTCATAAATATGTCAAAATGTGTTTGTGTGCAATTGTTTATTTTTGGACTGATTACGGTTTCCCTTACATTTGAATTCTATATTGATCTCCCATTTGTATGAGTTTCACCAAATCAAATCCATTGCAACTGATGTTGTTATAACTATGAAGTATGTAGATGCACTGCTTAAAGCGGAAGAAAAATAAATGGACAGATAAATAACTGTCATTTTACAGGAAAGCTAAGAAGTTACTTAAAGCTCACTACACAGTGTGAGCTTCAAATTAATTAGGGCCTTAGTTCCCCCATGTTGATTCTTCCCTTTGTTGCTATCTACTTTGTTTACACATCATTCTAGCAAAACATCTGCAACTAAGAGCTTTCCACCATGTGATTTATCAAACACAAGGTGATGCTAACATGCTGTCTAAAGGAGAAGAATGGCAGCCACACAACAATGCTAAAGATAATGCACCATTCAACACTGTATATTTGAATAACAGCAACTTGCTCATAATCTGTTGAAGTCAACTAATAAAACATTGGCCTCCTTCAGGTGAAATATAAAATCTTCTAAGCAGTTAATGTTTCATAAAACTGTTACTGGCACTAGTATGAAAAGTAAAAAAATTCCTCAAGTAACTGATGGACATCATTAAGCTGCTTTATTTACAATGAAAGGTAAAAGATGCACATTTTTTCAGATCAATTCTGCTTGAAGAAAAGGTCAAATAGAGTCGCCTATCCCAGCCTGAGCTTAAATCTGCTAACATTTCACCAGATTCAAGTTGCCAGAAAATTCTGGAAGAAACCTGATTAAAAAGGCAGAAATGAAGTCACAGAAGAAAGGCCAGATCTATCTGCCAAAGATGACTTTTGAAAAGCAAGTTCACTTGCACACTAATTTTACTTGGATTTAAATGAATAACAAGAACAAAATTAACAATAAAAAAGTAACTTTTTTTTTTTTTTTTTTTTTTTTTAAACTATCGTTAATTTAGTCTTACAATTTTGTGAAGTGTTTGGTGTTTTGTTATTCATTACCTCACTATCAGGTGTCTACTTCAAAAACATGCTGGCAATAACCTTATCAGACCCAAAAGGTAAACTGAATCCAGTGGGAGGACTTGTCTAGAAGGACTGTGTGGATCACACCTACACTAAAGCATTGGTTACTGTGATCTTCCTGCAAGGTGCCTCCAACGAACAAGGTGCCTCTTATCAACATTTCAAAGCTAATTGCTCGTAACATTTATCCCAATAGCCACAATGGATCTTTAGTGCAAAAGAGTCCAAAAGTGGCTTTTGAAGGCCAGAGTGAGTTCACTATTTTAATATACTAAATTTCTTAATTAGAATCTAATTTGCCCATGATGAGATAAGTAATTTAAGAGCTGCTTATTTCAGCTGTCATTCTGCTACTGTATATCATACTCTACCTCTACTCTACTAAAAAATAAAACATGTTTTATGGAAAGGAGAAGAGACTGTACTAGTAATTGGGATTAATAAAGTATCTATCTATCTATCTATCTATCTATCTATCTATCTATCTATCTATCTATCTAATGGGCTCGACACTACTTTTTAAAACTAATGGACTAGCACTCTTTATTGGCTCTTAATCAATAAATTAAGTGCCCACTAAGACATTTATCTATAAGCAAGTGGAAAGTAAAAAAAAAATAAAACAGTCATGTCAGGCAGTGTATAGAAAGGCAAGATGTTTCAATAAATTCCATATTCAAGCACTTTTCAAAAAGCAGTAATGGTTAGATGTTGAGTGTAAGAATAACATGTTTCAAAAGACACCATATGTGGCTGATTTTAAAATTTTTTATTTAAAATTTAAAGTGGGTGTCATAGATTGATTATCAATTTATCGGTAATTTGCACACCTCAGTCACACACATGTTTAACATAACATTCTAAAAACCCTAAATTAGAGTTGTGGAGTGCGCGTGGCATTAACAAAAACTCTAGACAGGTGCCAGTCCTTTACAGGGTCCACTTATACATATACATACACCAACACACACACACACACTCTACTCTAACAGGGGGCCAGTTTGTCATTGTTAAGTAACTTATCCTCCAACACTAGGAATATGAAAGAAAGCCTGGAGTATCTGCAGAGAGTTCACATAATGTTTTTACAAAATGCTACATACATGTAGTAAAACAAATATACACAGTGAAAGGCAATATTATACAAATTAACTGTGAGCTGCAAATAATCACCAGGAAATATAAAGTGAAAAGAAGATTTACTAGCTTATTTCTTCATAAATACTTTACTAAGACAGTTACTATATGATTTTTCCTGGTTTTGTCTCACATCCAGATTAGGGATGCTGGATACTCTGAATTGCCTCCATGTGAGTGAGTACATCCTGTGATGGACTTGCACCCTACTCAAACTTCATTGGGCTCAGTATAGGGCTGATGTTCCAGTGACTGAAAAACTGGATTAAATTGGTTCAGTTAATGGACAGGTGGATGGACCAACTTATGAAGAATACAAAGCTTATAAAACAGCAATGGGTTTGCTGGTTAGCTAGTCACAGCTTGATTATCTGACATGGTCAAAAAATGTACTATAAGAACTCCAATCCTTACCAATATAAATATTTAAAAACTGGAAAAAGATAGACTGAATTTTATTGTGTTTATTGCATACCACAATAGCAGGAACAGTCTGTTTGAATCTCATGGAGCTATAGCACTTAACCACTTTGATCGACACTTAGGACTCGTTTATACTTCACGTTCAGAACGCAGACGTGCATGCATCATGGCTGCCACGCATTCCCAACATTCATCTGACGCGTCCTCTGAGCAGGTCCTCAGAAATTAACACAACATGTGCGCAAGTCGCAGTACCAGCAAAATGTCGGGGGGCGCAGTGTGATAAAAGTCGGAAGGTGACGTCAGAGTCTCTGCTTACTATCTACATGTGAAAGAAAGCCACTATGCGGAACCTCCGTGATTGATGTAGGCACCTCGATGTTTGATAAATAGTTTGATGTGGTGAAGCAAAATGCCGACATACTGATGCATTTGTGGTGCTTTTATATTCAAGCATCGCATATTCCCCATCGTAATGGCACGATACTTTTTAAAAGTCTCACATACCATCTTTTGTGCCATCTTTTTTTTCTGGGGCTTCCTCCTGACCTGACAGCAGAGGCAAACAGCAATAGATCACCACACAGAGCACATTAAATGTATGATATTCCAACTCTCTGCACATTTAAAATCCTTAGATTTATACTTTCTATCACTTTCATGATGAAATGCATTAAAGTATGTATGTTACATTTTACAGATACCTCGTTAATTTTGTTTAAATAATGAATACTGTTAATAATTACACACATGGGGTGACACGGTGGCGGAGTGGTAGCACTGCTGTCAGACAGGGAGTCACATCGTTGGTATTCCCTGCTTGGAGTTTATATGTTTTCCTGTTGGGTTTCCACAGTGTGCTCCGGTTTCCTTCCAAAGATATGCAGATTTGGTGACACAAAAATGACGCCAGTGTGTGTATGTGAGTGCTTGTATTCACCTTGCAATGAGCTGATGCCCTGTCTAGGAATTGTTTCTGTCTCGTGCTCAATGGTTGCTGGAATGGACACATCCCTGGACTGATGGATTTAATCATTAAACATCCTTTTCAGAGATATTGGGGTAAGGCATCATCGGAATTGAATGGGTGTTCCAGGCAATTCACAACACAGTGAGGCCAAACCTGTTCTCACCGTGATAAAATCTCACACTGCCACCTGGTGGATTCTTCCAGATTTACGTAAAGTATGTGTATAAGTATAAACAGTAAAACGCTTGCGTAGAAGGAGCGTCCGCTGGAGCATGTGTCGCGTGAAGTATAAACTTGGCCTAAACAGCACAAGTGAAGAAAAGGCTTGGGCGTATTAGTCCAATTAAAATCTTTGCCAATATTAGGTTTGTTAGCCGGGAACTCCAGCCATCTACATGCCATAAGTTAAAAAAAATCCTTTTAAAATAAATCACTTTTAAATAAATCACTGCCTGAATATTGGCATGAGGTAAAGATTTTTTTTAACAGTTCAATTCATTTATCATTTCCAAACTAATTCAGGGTGGCAGGGTCTGATGCATATCCTTAGGGTTGGACACAAAGAAGGAGCCATCTCAGACAAGGTAGCAAACCACTGAAGAACAAAATGTAAAAGCTGCAAGCCCATAACATCATATCGTTTTTCCAGTTCTTTCTATCCTGTTCTACATCATCGTTGCGTAAGAATTACCAATTATGTCTTTCACGTGTGTCAGTGAGTCATGCTGATACACTAGGTAATTGATTACAGGGTTTGCATGAAATGTGCGGTGAGCCAAGAGAGAGATACTTTCTATAGGCAATGGAAAATTAAGCAATTCATTTGTGTTCTTTCCGGCCAATTACGTTAAACATTAAATTGAAATTTGAAACAAAATAGAACTTAATTTAAGAATTGAATCATTGTTCTTGCATTATTATCAGTTGTCCTTCAGTTGTTTAGGGCATTCTGGCATCACGCCTATGCCCAGATATCTTTACAGGTACTATATAAAAAAAAAAAAAAAACACGTTTATTTCGCCAAAAAAAGTAACACTGACCCCAGAAACATTGTATCCTGTAACCAGATGCTATCTTCATACATATTATTTTCATTATGAACTGAGGGTGGCATTTACCACTAATAATTAGTGACACTATGGCCAGAGAGCTGGGACAAAGCATTCAGTTAAGCAAGTAAGAAATAACTTCAAATTAAAAAACTGGGTTGGGACAAAAAATTGTCCAAATTTCCTAATTCAGTGCTAGCTGGCCCCTGTTTTTGCTTTCATATTGGCTTACTCAGTTAATAGTAATGGGAAGGTGAAAATTATCTCAGCAAGGAGGACACATTTTACAGCACAACAATTTGGAGACAGAAGCTGACCCTACACCGGAGTTAATAGAATTAATGCTTTAAAGACCATCACAAACTGTTGCTGTATCTCTTATCTCCCAGTGTCATAAAGCTTTTTAACAAAAACATTAGAGGTAGTAAAGTTTTATGGGGTGAAAATTGTCTTTGTAAATTAATTATAGTGAATGCACCAACATGAAAACCTACAAACTATTAGAAGCAATTATGTGAATGTTTTTGAATTTTTGGCGAAAACTATAATCTGTTTTCCCTACACTATTTGCTCCTCTTTGTTTAGATGCAAATAAAAGAGCAAATTTGTTATTTTCTTATGTCAGCACGCCTAAATAAAAAACCTGAAACCTTAAACCAGGTTCTACACATAAAGACAGCTGGGACCCGCTTCTTCAAGAAGTTCAGCATAGGAAGGCTGCTTTTAATATTCAGGACTGAAAAAGAGCCCTAGAACTCTGTAGTAAAGCAAGAAAAAAAGAAGAAACAAGCCATTTCAGAAAATGTGAAACTAATTACTTAAATACAATTAGATCTTGCCTAAGGGCACCACTATTGCTGTGATAAGGAGCAAGTCTAGTCAGATCATGCACCAAAGGATCTTGAAATTTTTTTGGCAATTCATTTTACCTCTGGCTAAAGAACAAACTTGTCTGATGTGCAAGATAACATTCTTTAAAATGGTTCTATGTGCCGCTTTTTGTGCTATGAACAGAGTGAAGGGGTAAGGAAGCAATAAATAAAGAAGCTTTTTTGTTTTATTTTCCACTGGTATACATTCTTTACATATAATAAGTGGGTCATGGAATGGATGGATGGTTGATGCAGTGCCTGAGATGGGCATAAACAGAGTGTAGGGAGGTAATGGTAAATTTTGGGTTATTTTGCATTGAGATAATAGGGCTATACTTTATGAAAAAATTGCATAAAATATCATAACATTTCCAAAACCCCTAAATTCAACCTAGGCTTGATCTGAGCCAGAGCCTATCCAGGCAGAATCAGCATTAGTCCATGGCAGGGTGCACTTACACTAACCCAATTTAGAGATGTCATTCAACCTACGACATGTAGCTTTAGGATGAAAGAGGAAAACCAGAGTACCCAGAATACCACTCATGCAGATGAAGAGTGGATGCATAGACTGCACAACATTTGGGGACAATTTAGCACAACCAACTTATAATAGGAATGTGAGAAGAAAATCCCACATTATCTGAAGGAAACCCAACTCAAACAAAGAGAGAATGGCAAACTCAACACAGACAGCGACCAGACTGAGACTGAATACAAGAACTTGGTGTAGCAGCGCTAACCAACTCACCATGGTTCCATTTTCTCTATGTATAAATACACATTATTAAAGCACTTACTCAGAACATTCCTCTTCAAACCATTCACTAAAGCGTATGTTCTTTAAAAACAGACACACAAGACAAACACAAAGACAAGCAAGCAGGTAACAACATAAACACTTCAACTGTACACACTTCATATGTCAAAAGATTGACTTATTTAACCATTTTTCAGATGACACTGTATGACAATTCATTACACTTACAATTGCCATCATCTTGTCAAGACCTCCTGGTGAAGGCAGAAATATTATAGCTTTCTATGAGAATCCACTACATTTCCTATAACTGTTAATAATTTTATACACTCAAGAGTGTTAAAGCCCTAAATTGCCAGCAACTGAGCATTGGCAAATCACTATTCTTGAACTACTGGATTATTCAGTCTTGCAGTTTTTCACTAAGTGTGATACTCAAGCTATCCTTAATTGTAAAAGGCTGGGCCTTTCATGAATGGTGCTCTTATACGCAAGCATGAGATCATCTCTTCTTTCTTGAACATTCCACAACATCTGTAGTCTTACGATGCCCCCATAGAAAGGCAGCTGGGCATACATTTACCAAAAAAAACCAAGTTGCTATGTGGGAGCATAAAGGTTTTGTAATTTTACTGTTTTCATTTTAAAACAGATCAATGAAAATTTTAAAATCACAGTTTTCACTTTTTTAAGTTTCTGTACTGGCCTTACTTTTCTGGAACTCTGGTGTGTAGTACGTCTGTGTGGGTCAGTAGTTGCTGCTGGGTACTGGCAAACTCTGTAACAGCAAGAACACCAGTACAGGAGAAAGACAGCTGCAATCTGATAAGAAACATGCAATGTTCCCCCACAATTCTAGAGAACAAGGGAAATATTAGAGGTTGTGTAGATCTAGGGAGATTATTGGTAGGCATGGGCACAAAAATCAGTCTTAAGACAAAAAGGGGAGGCACATGGTCTCAAGTTGGGAAAAATGGAACCATGATATCTTTTTAAGGATGAGAGCTGGAAGGACAGACAGTCCTTGAATAGGGTGAATGAGACGGTGCTGCTACCTAAAGAGCAATGACTGGCATCCTACATTGCTCTTTTAAAGTTGTCAGTCCTAAACTACCTGCCAATTGTGGTTCTTTAAAAAACAATGAAGGCTGAGAGGTGAACAGACACCACAAGCGCTACCCTGCTATGCTTGTCGACAAAGAAAGGGCTTTCCAGAGAACAACTTCTAGGTCTCGACTGCAAGTGAACCCAAGGTGGGGTTTAAAGTTGCCTCGAGCCAGAAGGCAGACTGGACTCAGAGTTAGGGAGAAATTCTGTTCACTGGAGAGATCAATAGGTCAGGAGAGAAAGGGAATTCTTTGTAGTACTTAGCAGATGAGCATGTGTGAAAGTATTTTTTGTTTTTTTAATCTGTACTGTCCCTTAAATAAGCACATGGTTTTTAAACTTCTCTATATGTACTGCAGGTATGTGAATACAGTATAATACACAGCCAGAATTGTGAAACGGTTAACATTTCTGCTTTGAGTCTTTAATGTATTTGCAACATCTAAAGCACCGATGAACATAAATGGAGACCCTTTCAAGAGATATCTTTTTGTGCGTGTTAGTGTATGTATATGTCTCAGGATGCATTATTTTTAAATAAAATACTTCAAAAATGAATCATTCTGTCTAAATGAAACATGGATCAGCTGTTTGCATTGCAAAATACTAGAAATCAACTGGATTTGAATAAAATAACTCCAGTAGATTTTGCTGCACTGAGATACTGGCCTAAAATCTCAGCTTTATGTAGGAAAAAACATGGGACATATCAGATTATTCATATTTATGGGCTGCTTGACTGAGATACATAAGAGTACCCACTACACCTACACAATGTCCACTTAAAAGAAAGACAGAGTAAGTGTTTCTCTACCTCAGTTTTTTACCTGGCATAAAACAATTAGACAATCCAGACTATGACACTACACTGACAAAGATTTTCTTTGTTTTCCTCTATAGTTAGCAATTTAACCTCAGGGACTTGGTGTACACACATTTTTGTACAAAAAGGCTTACCCACACTTTACTGAGCAGAAATGGGGAACAAATTCCGCATATTTTGTAAACACTCACACATCCCTTTGGTACAATTTGTTCTTCAGGAAAGGAAAACCACATAATCATCCAGGAACACTGCTAGGGACAATTTGTAGAAAACTTGAATTCAGCCAGGATCTTTACCTTCTGTTTCTACACTTTACTGGGCCAAACAGAAGCCCAGGAAGGCAGCGGGAGTCAGAGTCTTGTATTGAGAACCCCATTGTGAGCACCATGGCCTTTGGGGACCCAAGCCTAGATCTGGAGAAGGAGCCTTACCATAGCCATGGGATGGCAGGGACCCAGACTTGTGGAAGTTCAGCTGTGTCTGTCAAAAGGGCAACTCCTCTGCTGCAAGGCCCGTATGGGATAAGCAGATGAGAAAACAGTTAAAAGAACAATGCACCTGGCTTTTAGAAAGGACACTTTCCTGCCAGCTGTTTTAAAGGATTTATTTGTTTTAATTTTATCTTCCACAAATTCACCTTTTTAATTGGATTTATTTATGTAGGAACTTTGCACTGCACTTTTTGAACATTTGTTTTTTTTTTTTTTTAATTGTTTTAATAAAAGCAATGAGCACTTTGCACCTTCCCCTTGCTTTGGGTGCTGTCCTCATTTCCCAAGCTCATCCCTTTGAAATGTTATTGGTGGTGGTGGTGGGGTGAAGAGGCTCCTGGCCAGATCCGGTAGCATGGAGTCGACCCGCATCTTCACATATACACAAGAAGAATGTGCAAACTCCACATAGCTAGGAAGAGGTGATACAGAGATACTGCATAAATATTCTATGACCTCAACAAAACTGAGCACAAGAAAAATCTTCTGTAAACTGCTATTGCTGTGGATGTATAGACAGTTCATAAAAGATTGTATAATTTCCTCTTTGTTTTACATATCAGTCTAACTTCAAAGTTAATAAACACTGTGAAAATAGCACGTTAATGGTCTCAATGCTATAATCACATACTTCAGAGGGAAAATCGCCATGCAGTCACAAGCAGATTAAATGCATTTTCAAATATGTATTCAGAATAATACGTACAGTATTTCTAGTAAGAAACATTCCGTTTTTAATTACTGCTTCAGCACTAAGTCCTAGTAAATGTCTTCTTGCCTAAACTAGGGTCCAAAGGACATATACAAAAATATAAAAATGGATTCAGAAAACTTTATATAACTTACATAAATATTAGACAGATGTTTAATTTGAAGTTTTAAAATTATAAGGCTTTTTCAGCCAATGCTGTAACTTAAAATATTGTAAAATATAATTGTTCTGAATTACAAGAAACCAATAATTAAAGAATCACTAATTCAGAAAAGCACTATGAGTGTGTGTCAAAAAAAATGCATGCCGTGCATAGTCGGCCATCAGAAATGTTTAACTTCTGTTTACAACCACAGCTTAGCTTACACTTTATCTCTTAGCTTTATTTGAAATTAATCAAACAAAAGTTGAGCGTTTGTTTTAAACTCCAACTGTCGTCATGGTATGAAAACATTATATTATGTTATGGATGTCTTATGAGCTCATCTTGTATTTGTGATTTCACCATAATGTATCTTAAGGAGTCTTTACATTAGTTTTGGTTTTCTACAGTAAAATGAATTCATAAAATGTAGTGTGAAACAAAGTATTAATTCCTAAACTAAAAATGTTGCAACTGAGATAGGACTGCTAATCTGAAAGGGTCTCGTAGTGGGATCGAAGTTCACAAATACAGAGCAGATATGTTTGTACTCCAAAATACTCATTAGGGACGCTTTAAGTGAAAGCTCTAATTTTACCTGGACTTAGTGGTACCTCTCAACGTGAGCTATCACAGGGCCTGAGATTCAGTACATAGTTCAGTGAAATGCCTCTTTATCAGCTGAAAATAACAAGAAATGGCAGGCCAATTTAAACACCCTTAACGTAAGTATGCAGCAGTATATCATAAGAAAGTGCACACTTGCAGTTATCTTTATCTTCTTTACACCCATTCAAATCCACAGAAGTGGACTTAAGCCTTTTTTTTATCATCACCTAATTTGATCTAGCCAGCAGAAATCTCTGTGGAATCTGGCTCTGATGAAACATTTTTTTTTCGGACCGAGGTGTCTCAGATAAGTTTAATAACACGGTGTCTGGTGATTTACTATTTTAGATAAAATACAGCTAATGAAAATTAAACTAATTAATTACCCTGGTGGAATGGATACAAATTCAGAAGAAATATGGGCTATCGTCCATCTTCACACCAACCTATATTATGAAAGGCAAACATAATTTTATACAATTTACATGGCTGCAATTAGCACTCAAGGCCAATATGTGCTCAGCAGATTCCACACCATTTTTTTTTTTTTTTGATGTAGATGTGTTTACACTTGTTGAGTAAACTGAAGGGGGCAATGCATAATACATTTCCCAAAAAAATTAAATAAATGTCTAATACACTTTTGCACCTATAGGACTCATTTTTGTGGTCCCATTTTATTACTTTTCTAAAACCTCAAGTTAATTCATGAATGTGGCCACTCATTACACATTCCACAGTCATTTGTCTTCTTTTTTCTTTTTATTACAAAGAATGTAATTGTCTAACTAGGGCATCAGTAACAGCCACTACAGTTGATACCCCATTTTTATAACTTCCAAAGATTTTAGGTTATACAGTTGCCATTGACAACTAAAGTGTAAATCAGATATTTGTTTGACTGACCCCAGAACAATGCACTGGTTATGTAGAATGTGTATCTGCTCTTACAGGTGAACTATAACTATTTGGGCCACTTTAGAGGATTAGAAGCAATATGAAGAATAAAAGACTTTGTCATACTCTATTCACATTTCAGGCTCTATGCCAGAAAATCACTAGTGTTACTGCTACAATTTCCGTCACCCTAAGGAAAGATATATGGATGATTATTCACACATTTGGCAGCTTGAGACACAATTACGCACATTCAATCTCTGCAGACCTGACGGTCTGAGAAACTATCAAATCAGACTTCATACAACCCTATTATATCAAGAGGAACATGCAAAACAGCAGCAAGCTCCATCTTCCGGTTCTATGCTGCATAATACAAATCAAACTTCTGGAAAGTTTTTAAATTGTTTCAGAAGTGAAAAGTTAATTAACAGTAACTGTAATGTCCTGTGTTGTTTCTTTATCCTTTCGGTGCTATACAAGTTTAGTTTAATAATAATAATAATAATTCATTACATTTATATAGCGCTTTTCTCAGTACTCAAAGTGCTATCCACACAGGGAGGAACCAGGAAGTGAACCCACAATCTTCCACAGTCTCCTTACTGCAAAGCAGCAGCACTACCACTGCACCACCTGTGAGGACAGTTTAGGTAGTGTTCAATTCTTACTTAACAAAGTTCTGAGTGACACACAACTGCAACCCGTTCAGTTTTTTACTAATACTGCTCACACTTACCCGGGCTTGGATATGACACTCTTACTTTCTTGTACATCTCAAATTTCCAACATTAAACACTTGTCTCACAGATATTTTTGTAAATGACATGGTGCTTTTCCAATTAATCAACTAGTGTCTTTTTGAAGAATGAATTTGTTCCAGCAGAGTTGCCTGTTGGTGTTTTAAATTGCATCATCTAAAAGTATAATAATAACACTGAATCAATAGTTCAGAAATTCTAAATCACAACGTGCTCTTAATTTCGAGATATGAGTGAAGATTATTTGTTTGGCTTCTCTACAAGGATTATATGAAGGACAAACCTCTCTTAGTTTTGCTCCTCACCTGCAGTATGTCAGTTGTTCAAGTTTTAAATGCTTGGGTAGGGCGATGGAAGTGAAGCATGAAATTAAGCTCACTTAGTATGGTAAAAAATTGCAGGCTATCTGCTTGGAAGTGCAATGTAATTCTGTGGCTATTCTGCCTTTACTAATAAACGAACATGAAGCCTGGTCAGAAAAAAGTAGAAAAATAAGAAAGGTGAAGAACACAATATACAAGTAACATTCTCAAAATAAACCATTTTCCTTTGTAAAAAAGGCACTGAAAAAAAGTAAAATTCACTAAGAGAAGCTGTGAGTGGAGACTTCATTGCCAATTGGCAAATAATACTTTACAAATTGTATACTGTATATACTTTTACCACAGTAAGTCTGTCAACTAGTAAAGTTGTCCTTAGATAAATGTGACCAGTCATACAGAACAAGTACAGTACATCCAGTTAGCACAAATGTTGTTAAGACATGCATTGCGATTCAGTAAAATGTAGGCTGGCAGACACAAAAAGAGGTAGAAGGCTGTGCTGTTTTAACCTTGACATGAACAGGACTAAACATATTATACTTTTAAAATAAATACTGATAGTAGACATCAGCTTCTAAGTATGAATTATAAAATTAAACAAGGCTAAGGTTACACAACAACTCATTTTATTAGGTGCATGATTTTCAGTGACTATAGCAGGCTGCTCAGGCACATGCACCCCCACATAACCACTAACATATGAGAAACATATAATTAATATGATGTCTGATGTTTGTCAAGACAGTAGAAAGGTATAGGGTCATACATAAAGTAATGAGCATATTGAAACCACCAAGAAGTGCATGGCATCAGAAATAGTATATTCATATACTGCCTCGTGCTTGAAAGAAAAATGATGTCATCTGTATTATTCTTATGCTCATAGACTGACAGGTCCTAATGACTTCAACATATCAGTTATCTGTGATAACATCATTAAGTGATTTTTTGTTTTGGTTTTTTTTCCTCCCTCTCAGGAATAGCAGCATGCAGACTTCTTCACATGTAGCTCAAAATTGAATGTGAAAGTCAGGATTAAATTAGATCCAGTTTGATCAGGTAAAATAAGATAAATGACAGAAGCTGATAAAATTCTTATTATAAGGGATGTGTTATTTTTTTAAGGAAAAAAAAAAAGACTTGGTATAGTTTTTTTGACAAAAATTCCTTTATTTTTGCTTAAGAGATATAGCATTGATGGTGATAGCGTAGAGCAGGGGTGGGCAATTCTGTCTCCAACCTATGCAAATGTGGAGTTTACCATATTTTTGCCCCATCTATAAAATGCACTAAAAAACATTTCATATCTGTGAATACTGGTTGCAGCTAGAACATTCCCATTCAGCATTCACAATTTCTCCTTGCCGAAGTGTCACAGCCAATACTGCTTTTAGCTTGTTTTCCTGACACTTCCTTTTGTTTCGATCCTATTGTTTCTAGATCCATTCTTTAGTAGGTGGTGTCTAAAATTTGATACCCAGTGTCTGTGTGTGTGTGTGTATATATATATTGTGACGGACGGCCAGGACCCACGCCCGGTCAGGACACCCCTTTGACACTAAACCTGGGGAAGGAGCCATGAGAACCACGCTACATCCCCCAGAACACTGGGTAGCAGCCCCCCTGGGCTGCATCAGGGCCACAATTGGGTTATACTGGAGCTCATCCCTGTTGGGCTCCATGGCCACCACATGGGAAATTGCACAGCTTCCTGAGCCCATCTGGGAGGCAATGCAGCCACACCCGGAAGTGCAGCCAGAGGTAGGTTATCAAGCACCTGCAGCACTTCCGGGTGGGCTATAAAAGGAGTCAGCAGCCACCACTCCGGGCGCCAGAGTCGGGAGGAGGAGGATGAAGCTGCCTGTGAGGAGTGGAGGAAAAACTTGTATTGGTGCTTTGATTTTAGGTTTGTGTGCTTTTTGGGACTGTGCTGTGCCTGTGGGACGCGGGTAAGACGTGCTCCATAGGTGAAGAAAAATAAATTTGTCTTTTGTTTTACACGTGTCTTGTTGTAAGTCTGTGTCAGGTCAGGTGCCTATATAGCGCCTTTCACTATATATAAATTTCCCTCCTCCTGTCACAAAACTTTTTCCTAATTGTTATATTTTGTTTTTTCATTTCATTAACAAGATATTATGGAAGAATATTTCAGACAGAATTTTAAAAAGTAAACACATAAATAAATGAGTATATTATGACATGACAATTAATAAAAACACAATCATAAGTGAGCATAAATGTTCAAATGTGTCATGAAATGTTTTTGTTGCTTATTTCTTTCAGTATTAATTTAATTATTTCTTGATTTATTCATTACGTGACACCACACAGATCATAAAATACCGCTTAAAATGAAAAGTCATTTCACCTGTCAAAGCTGGAAGTGTTGACAGCGTGGGCACTAGAAAAGTACTGTATTTGGACTGGTGAATCGTCAGTACAGTGTGTATAAATCTGTGATCATCAAATGCTACATTTATAGCCAGACACCACATCCCAGAAGCAGACTTCTGAGAGGATGACAAATTCAGGGCTTTCTGAATTTAAGTTGCCACTTCAAGCAGTAATTCTGGCCAACTGTGTCTTTCACTTATGTCTGCCACAAACGTGCATTCACAACTTTGGGCACGAGCTTTGTTTGCCTTGGGAATCCTGTGGCTAAGAGGCATGAGCAAAGTTGAAACTCTCTATCAACAATTCACCAATCAAAACACAGTGCTCACTAGAGTCCTTCCTCTCAGCTTTGATGGGTGGAATTGACAGTTTTAATTTCACTGCATATTTCATATTGTGTGTGGTGTCAATGAAATAAATAATAAAGAAATAAACACAAAGAAACAGGCAACAAATGCATATTTCATTTTTATATTGTTTATGCTCACATATTAATGTGTTTATATTCATTTAATATCACATTTCACAATAGCATGACACAGTGATGCAGTGGTAACACTGCTACCTGGCAGTAAGGGGACCCTGTTCAGGAATAAGAAGGTTAGAAAAAGACTGACATTACGTAACACATTTATTCATTTGTATATTTACTTATTTATTTATGTTATTTATTTGATTCTGTCAGTAATACTCCTCCATAAAACATAGATGAAATTGGGTAATTTAAAATTATTCTTTTGTTGATCAACATAGCCATGTGCATTAACGTTTGCTCCACAATGGTACTCATTAAGTCAAAATACAGATCTTGAATTGATGACGTCAATTTAGAGGCAGAAGTGAGATCAGTGATCTGTAACACATTAGACAACACATGCATAATAAATTTTCTTTTTGTTTTAATATTTGCATTAATGGCAGTTGTAACTGAATTGTCAAAATTTACATGATTTGAACAAAACTTGTTCAACCATCGATTAAGCAACTGGATTTCTAGATTTTTCACTTACTCACCACACCTACGGCTACATTAAAAACATAAATGGCAGACCTGGAGTATAATTTTGTGATATACAGTAAATTTGCAAAAGATAGCTATATAATACTGCAACTTTCAAATGATATCACAGCTTCTAAAAAATTTGGAAAAAATTGCCGGTTTAACCAACTGATTTATTTGTAAAACTTAAGTTGTGGTATGTCTCAGCTGAAGAAATATTTTAATATGAGCCTCATTTGTATTGCGTTCTAAAGAGAATAGAATACTGTAGCATTCCCTGAATAGGCGGTTTATTCTGTTTTGTTTTTTTAATCTGCAGGAATTTTGATTTTCATCATGAATTTTGAAGCATCTCCAATAATAGTGTCAATATGACATTGATGACTCATTGATAGATTCATGGGTCTTTTTGTATATTTATGCACTTAACTCAGCTTAATTTGAGATAAAACATGCAAACACTAAAATGGAAAAACTGTTCAGCAACTTGCTTTACGTAAACTGAGAAATGATTGCTATTGAATATTTTATATACATGTGCAATATTTATCATAAGTGAATCAATAAATTCCAAAACAACAACAGGCTAAATGATTAGCGTAGCCGAAGAAAACTTGTGTCTTCTTAAAATTACCGTGTTTAAACATGGGCAGTTCAACGTATTCTAAAATATCCCATCACCTGTTTGTTCTATTTTTTTACTTGATAGATCTATTTTTTGATGTCCTAAGGTTTTTATTGTTTATTGCAGTGAAAAGTGGAATAAAATCAAAGTGGAAAGTGGAATAAAATCAATTGTCAGGAAGACATGTGGAACATGTACAACCTTAAACCACTCACAAAGGCCCAAGACTTACGAGTGCTACATATCTGAGCAAAGAGGAGTTTTTTTGTGTTTGGCAACATTATATAAGGACAGACGTTCAATCTTCTATATTGCTGAGTGCAAAAATTTCACATGCAACAGATTTATGGACAACACAGACACCCAAACCCCGCACCTGATCACTGAGCTTCACCATCACAAACACAGTATGTCTTAGTGCAGCTGATGATGATGCTCTGTCTGTACTTGATTTTTGTTTGTTTTTGTTTGTGTTTTTTTAATTTGATATGGGTTTCGATGTGTGGCAGATATTCATTCAAGTCTATCATATTCCATTGTTAGTCTATCACTTTTCACTGTTTTATGTTATTTTCTTGGTGTCGGCAGTGGCAAATATCAACCCACTCACATATGATTTAGGTCTAAGTGAACATTTCATTTTATTGATTTTGTAACTGAAAGTACAGTGAATAAGATTTTTATAAATCAGGTAGCATGAGTAAGACTTGTATAAATCAAGATATAGGAGTGCATTAGACTTACAGTACATACAGTAAATCAAACAGCAGTACATCCCATACATTTATGTTTCACATCGATATCTCAATACCCTACCCGGCAAGCACAGGTATTAAAGTATTCTCCTTCACAGCAGATCCAAGCTGGAAAAGGATGGGTATTTTACATGTTTAAAACTGCAAAACATGTCACCTTGGGTAAGGACATGCAACATTAAAGCATCACTGGAGCTTTCTATTGTGACGTAACTCTGGTAAATCCACTACATTCCTGTAAGAATATTACTGTCAAATTCCTCGCGTTCCAGATATACAATGACCCAGGATGAAGCCACAAAACATAGATCAAGTAGTAAAGAGCCCAAGAGCTCCTTCATCTTGTGCAATATCTAGACTCATGGAATCACCATGTAGAGCAGAATGGTAAAATATTATACAGCACTAGAAGTCTATCAAAAGGGTTGCTAACAACTGCTTAAAGAAAAAAAAATCATAGGGTATAGTTTACCATTAATTTTAGATGAACTAAAGGCACAAAGCCTGTGCCAAACCCTGGCCACAACTTTTCACACTTCTGCAGTAGTAAAGTATAAACAGAAGGCTTAAAATCAGTTCTTACCCCAACTGCTATTGTCATTAACAGCTGCTGCATTCAAATATTACACTTTTTTCATTACATGCTGAAAAATATTTGTACTCTGCTGTGTGTCATATTGATCAAGCACCTTTTAATTTCCTTTTTTTTTTTTTTAATGGTACTAACAGAGTAAGTGCAAATAAGAATTCCAACGTATTGGTTACATCTGACAAAATATCTGCAAAACATTAAATGGTTGTAACATCCTGTGCAAGAAACTATAACGGGATGAGCTACTGAGTGGTGAATCAGCACAAAACAAGTGGTTTATGATGCTGATTAGTCAGACTCGCTTCAGCAATGGGAGCACCACTGAAAAGTTCAAATGAGCTGCATGATATATAGAAGAATAACTTGTTTTTTATTTTTTCAGGTGCATTCTGCTTTGCTCTTGAGCATTGCACACGTTCATTTGGAACCCAAGTTAAACAACTCCTTAACACTAGCAACAAGCAATGAAACAGAACACAGAACTTGCCTTTGTATTACTGTCAATGAAGTGCACACTCTTATCTTCCCCTACAAGAAAATGCTAATAATAAAAGTACAGCAAAATAATATTTAAGGGCTAGACTTAGACTCTGCAGACTAAATATTCAGGCGGTAGTCTGAAGTATTAAGCAACCTCCAGAGGCTTGTTTAAGCATTAGCACTCTTTAGGGTTTCATCTTGCTCTACTATTTCATTTTTGGTTTCCCATGAAGCAAACCATTTAACTACCAAAGGCAGCCTTATGTCTCATGGGAGGGAGAGGGGGTGCTTTCAAGTCAGTATGAAGGAATGTTGCTACACCAACATATCAGAGGCAAAAAAAATTCTCTGTCCGTGGGAAAAATTAGAGTCTTTACACAAGGTATTGTTATTTTGATTGTGTGCGTGTGTGTGTGTGTGTGTGTGTGTGTGTGTAGTACAATATACAGCATACATTATTGCATTTCATTCTTCTGCAAGTTCTTAGGAATGCAGAAGACACTAAAACCATTTTCAATATGTACATAAACAGTATCTAAAAAGCACGGAGGTTGTCTTTGGAAATTTTCCTTCTCTTCAGCCAGAACTTTTTCAGCAATGTTGTTCACAGCTGTGAAAATTTCTTTAGCTGTGTGAGGATTGTTTCAGCACACAAAATTGTAAGAAAGATTATACTGGAAGATATTTTGTGGGCTCATATTGACAAAGAACACGGAAAAGCTTCAACCACTCCAGAAAAGTGTAGCATAAAACCAGCTGCTAAAGTATAGTTCCTAATTCAGCTTTTTGCAATTCAGGGATCAAGCACATTTTCACAATGTGACTTGTATATAGATAATGTTATAGGATAATTTTCTAAGTTTCACTTAATTTTTCAGTGCGAAACTAACCTTTTGTTTCTCTTTTGTAATAAATGTAATATATATATATATAATCCATCTGTCCGTCCATCCGCTTTTCATGAGAGAACTACTTTTACAACTATAAGTTGCTTGAACATTCCGGTTGACTTTGTGACTTCTCTCAGCGCACTAAGAATCACAGTTCGCTTGCAGGAGCAATACATTTGCACTAATCAGAGACAGTGGCTGTGAGCCGAGAGGAGGGGGAAGCGGGACGTCAGGAGTAGGGAGCCAGGCAGGGTCCTCCTTACAGTCCCGATTCACTACTACGCCGGGTGGAGCCGTGGGGGACAGCTAATAGAATATAAAAATGAAAAGTGCTACACCTCCAGGAGACTAAAGCCAGCATCACATTCCACAACTTCTAGTCAGAGAGGATGTCAAATTTGATGACAGCAGTTGCTAATCTTGCTGATAGAGTTTGTCAGATTACTTGTCTATGAATCATATAGACAAGGCAAACTACACAACTTTCCAGTAAAGGTTCACATCTCCAAAGTATCTCATGCTCACCCCTTTTTCTGATAGTCAATAACATGGTGCCTGTCATGTCAGTGCAGTACAAATGATTTCCGGTTACCTCAAGTTCATCACCAATCTCTGCCCTTTCTTTTCTTTCTTCCATTCTTTTATGGTAAATAAAACAGAAAACACCAGACAGACAGGCCTCTCTTCTGTTTGCAAGGTCCAAAATATTTATTCTCCTCATTTCCTTGCAGCTGCGCTGCATGCACTGAACATCCAGGTGAGCATTCATTGGTTGTCAGCTCTTGCATACACAAGAGACCATCCCAACAGTTTAAGACAAAATAAAACATGTTTGAGTTACAAAGTAGTTGGACAGAGTCACTGGAAATCTGTGCATCGAGGCCTTGAGTTTGAATCACATCCCAGTCACTGTTCTCCCCATGCATGTGTGAATTTTCCTGGTTGACTGGCAACACTAAATTAGCCTGGTGTGAGGGAATGTGTGAGTGAGCCCTGTTAGGCACTGAAAACCCCTCCACAACACACTGATGCCCTGCAACTTATGCTCCAGTTCATGTATGGCTCTGGACTCTCCATGAACTGGAACTAGAAAATGTGGGTGCTAAAGTGGGAGAATGAATAAACAAATCATACACTGCGACAAGCTGGTGTCCAGCTCAGAGGTCCTTCTGCTGTGCCTCAATGCTGCCCCAGTGACCTTATGGTAAAACAAGTTATTTGAAGAAAAAAAAGAAAAGGATGGACATATATTATATATATATATATATTATATATATACTATATTATATATATATACTATATATATATATATATATATGCACAAATATATGTAGTGGGCCTGTCATAAATACAATATATCAACTAATATTCAACTGATAGGGAAGAGGTGGAGGATGCACCAAGCAGAACCACTGATTGTGATCGCAAAACAAAAACAAACACAAGCAAACAGCAAAAACCCGTGATTTCCTAGAAATGCCTTCTTTGTGGGCAGACTGGTGTTAATAAGCAATTTCAAAACACACAAAGAAGCAAGTAGGCTCGCAGTGCAATGTGGTGGTTAAGACTTTGGACTTTAAACCAAGAGATGTTATGTTCAAATCCAACTGCTGACATTGTGTGACCATGAGCAGGTCACTTCACCTGCCTGTGCTTCAACTGGAAAAACAAAAAGAAATGTAACAAACAAATAAATAAATATACCATAAATCATGCCTTTGTACAGAATGACCCTTCATCCATCCATTTTCAAACATTATTAACCCAGTTCTGGGTTGAGGGGGCCAGAACTTACTGCAGTAGCAAAAAACTGTCCAACCATACTGTATATACAATTTCTGACTCATGCTGGGAAATTTATAAAGCTCTTGCACAAAATGTGCTTTCCGATTTACAGAATGTTGCAAATTTAAAAAAATAGTCTTGTGTTCTTCAGCTCTTCACAACAAAGTAAAACCGCACTAACTAGGGTGAATGATTATTATAAAACTCATGATTGCTGAATACAGCCATTGACTATAGAATTGTGATTATTAGTTTCTTTTAATAGCATTAAAATGAAATACCTATTGTATATGACTGTCTGCATATACTGTATTCTGTATGCACAACCAAAACATTCAATTAAATTTGATAATAACATATAACAATATTTCAACAGCACTGTGGTATGCACAATGTTTAGTTTTAGAAAAACACTCACCAATTGCTAAGTGCATTATATGGCCAAAACACTAGAATCTGGTCCAGTCATTGAGAGAGATGGCATTCACTACATTCAAAGAATGTAGTAAGAATTTCATTTAACTTTGTATACATGACAATAATTACCCTATGATTATCTGTGGCGATGCAAACTTGCTACTTCTCCAGCAAGTCCCAGTTGGCCAATGCAGCTGTCATTCCCTAAGCAACTGCATCTCTGCTATTATCTTGGAGGAGGTATACCGTTACAAAGCATCTGCTTTTCAGTGTAAATTCCTCACAAGCAGAATGAACTATTAGGCTCAGGTATGCTTTCATAGTTCTTCTTGACCACAAATTAAGACGTGGCTGCATAATGTGTGTCTCTTGTTTGAGATTCATTTCAACAGTGAACGCAATACAATTCAGGAAGAATGACTATAGGAGGGGATGACTTGACTTTTTTTTGTTATACCTTCACTGTGCAGTGTTGATCTGAACCATTTTTTGCTAAATAAAACTTGATGGATTTCACTATCACTATCTGCCACCAAGAATTTGCTATATACAGGTATATGCGATATTGAATGAACAAGTAATTGCTATCTGTGTCAGCCCTTACGATACAATCTCAGTGCTGTTTGCTTTGTCATCATACTGCACTGTGGTTGAATTTCAGATGGCTGCACATATTTTCTGTGTTTGAGTATAGAGCTCCCACTTTCACACTTGAAAATACAGATGATGCTCTTCCCTTTGGTACTAAAATTACATTTTCAGTGTTAGATGATCTAAGTTCAACAGAATTCATACTGCTCAGATTTTTTGGAGGCTTCCATTGACAGAAGATAAATATACACTTCTTAAAAGAAGTTGCTAGGGACCAGACTGTTAAAATTCAGCACAACTGCCTGTAATCAGTCAAATGATGTGAATGCCTCCAATCTGCCAGTTCACTCACACGCTCGGCGGATATGTCTGTAATTGCTTACAGCACTCGTCTGCTGTTTAGAGCGGTTTCTAACTAAGAAAGCTTGATTTTTGACAGAGTACTAAAAGGAATGCAGTAATCATCACTTTTCACAATGAATATATACTTGAGTATAAGCCGACCCGAGGTACCTAATTTTACCTACAAAAACTGGAAAAACGTATTGACTCGAGTATAAGCCTAGGGTGGGAAATGCAGCAGCTACTGGTAAGTTTCAATAATCAAAATGAATACCAATAAAATTACCATACATTAATTGAGGCATTAGTAGGTTAAATGTTTTTGAGCATTTATTTCAAAGAAAAACAGTAAACTAGCTCTGTAAGTGGAGAAGAGGGTCAACAAAAACAATATGGTACTCTCTCGTGCGCACGCATGCGTGTGTCTCTCTCTCTCTCTCGCATGTGTGTGTGTGTGTGTGTGTCTCTCTCGCCTGACTCGAATATAAGCCAAGGGTGACGTTTTTCAGCACATTTTGGGTACTGAAAAACTCGGCTTATATTTGAGTATATACAGTATATTGAGGCAGCCATAATCAAAGTTGTGATTAATATATGATTAATTATGCATCCCTAACACATATTGTAGCAGTTGGATGCTAGGCAAGGATGATGTGTAAAAGCATGCATTTTTCTGAGCCAACCTGACTTTAGTTGCTCATTCAAACTGATCTTACCTCAATAATGTTTTTTTCCCTATTGTAGCATGCTCACATTTGTTTCAGCCACATAACTGTTTTTGCAAAAGGACCAAAAATACAACTACAAAAACTTTCTACATTACTAAACTGTAAATCATTGATTGGAACAGCTCATAGAATTTACACCTTGGCTGATGGTGTGCTTGTAATGTCACAGTAAACATGGCTAAAGCACTTTGGGCTGACACAAAAGAAGAGCAGTATAAAACTGCAACAAGTTACGAGGGACTGGAAGACACTGAAATGCACGAGGCAGGGAGTTAAGGAGCTCAATTTTATTACATTGTGATAACCACAATGTAGTTAACTGTGTCTCCTCATACAGAAACAGAATTTCAGTCCTTTGCTATGGCAAACAAAGCTATTTGTGTTAAAAGTCATCATAAAAAAAAAACACAGCAGCTGGACATTCTACAGAGTCCATGCTTATTATTAAGGATCAACAATTTTAATTACACCATGAAAGCAAGATGAATAATAACAATAATAATAATAAATTTAACTTATAAAGCGTCTTTGATATGCACAGTATACAATGCAAGGGAATCAATATCCAAAAGTAACCTTCCTCTGTCATCAATATGACCAAAGGCAATGACACGCTATCAACTAACCACAAAGACTCCCCATCTCAATCTGACCAATCTTTAACAGGGAACACAATTTTCCAAATTATTTAAAACAAACAGAAAGAGGTTACAATGACTTTTCATTTAAAAATATTTGTAAGAGAAACAATTTAACACAATTTAAACACTGGCTTCAGCTATCCTTAATGGTGCATTGATTAAGCAGGTTTGAGAATATTATGTTGTGTTAATGTAAAGTAATATTTAATATCCATGTCCACATTGAAAGCATTCAGTCATATCACTAAGCAAGCAGATAGAATTGTAGCTTTCACTATACTCACTAGTCATTGTGTTGAGTGTGATGGCATGTTGGAAGTTGATTAGGACAAGCAAGTAAAACCTTCAGTGTACTTTGTGCTTATGACCTGACGACTATACAAACCTATATCCCATATTAAATCATACAAGTTTCTGCTGACATCAACACTGTGTTCATAATTCCCAAAACACTCCTCCGTGGTTAGGCACCCCAACCCTTCCATAAACCCTTCATGTGTTCAGGAGAGCATCAACTCATTCAAGAAGCTTACAGTATTCTTGCTTACTCTACCCTTTTCTAAATTCTGCTTTCTTCTCAAACATTTCACTTTATCCAGCCCTCCAGTACAAGGTCCTCCACAGTCTAATTATATAGTACTTGTACAAAACCAACACACACCTTTCTCATTTTTCAAAAATCCAACAATTGACCCCCCCCCCCCCTCCCGATAATACAAATATATTTTTTACATCTAATTAACTGTTCAGTTGAGACAGACCTCAATCCACCTGCTGCTTTCAGAAATGACACAAATTTTATCTCATATCTTTCAAACACATTTCAAGACACTAAAATATAACACATTTAGTACTGGCACAGGATTGCACCATTTCAGGTTGAACAATATCTAAAAAGAAACATTTCCTTGGCAGAGAATCGGAATTGGTCTGGACAAAGTGAATTGGAATTTAAAGTACACAGTTCAGCTTTTAAAATCTTAAGAAGAAAAAGGGGTCAACAAGTGAATTAATTCTTAAGTTTTGTTAAAGTTGTGGTTCACATTCCATAGCTGGCCATGCAGCACTTTCTGAATTCAGCTTGACTGAGTCTTTTCATTTAGTTTCTGTGGTCTCTGCTAAAATCCAGAACTGAAAGAGAAAACAATATACTTTCCAGCCACTTCATTTTCAGCAATTTATGAAAGGCATTTACTGTAAAAAGTATAATTACATATTGATTGTAATGTAAAAGAGAGTTTCAGGTATGCTTAATATGAAAGAAATAAATTAGTTTTATATGTATGTATATGTTATAAATTAATACATTGTTGGAGTCAATTATTTCTAAAGAGATAAAGATGGCAGAAATTTCATTGGTTAGCTGAAATCACATATTAAACAAAATACAGCAACTGCTGCTGGGGCATTTTCAGATTCGAAATGGGCACAAGACTGTGATTTTTAACACTCAGCCATTGTTGTATTCTAATTATGTGACTCCATGTAGTAACAGTAGGCGACAAAGTATGTTAATTCCCAACAAATGGCGACATTTCCAAATGCACACGTGACAAAGCTTGCACAGACAGGTTTTATACATATTATGTTCTTGTGGTGTACCTCAAGTTCGTCACATCCCTAGGAAAAGAGGGCATGCCATTTGAGGAATTCAGTTCAGCTCAATATTGCACACAAATAAATAATATCCTATTATTCAAACATTAATAAGTGTGTTTCAGAAATGTGTCATTTTATGCAATTGCTTTTTGTGGAGGACAGTAAATTCCTTGCTTCTTGGTATGCCAACAAGGCCATCTCCTGCTTTCTGGTCAGTGCCACAGTCTCCAACCCATATAACATAGCTGATCTCACTACCGTCCTGTAGACCTTCCCTTTCACTCTTGCTGATACCCGTCTGTCACAAATCACTCCTGACACTCTTCTCCATCCATTCCACCCTGCCTGCACTCTCTTCTTCACCTCTCTTCCACAATCCCCATTACTCTGTACTGTTAATCCCAAGTATTTAAACTCATCCACCTTTGCCAACTCTACTCCTTGCATCCTCACCATTCCACTGACCTCTCTCTCATTTACACACATGTACTCTGTCTTGTTCCTACTGACCTTCATTCCTCTCCTGTCTAGAGCACATCTCCACCTCTCCAGGGTCTCTTCAACCTGCTCCCTACTGTCGCAAAAGATCACAGTGTCATCAGCAAACATCATAGTCCATGGGGACTCCTGTCTAATCTCGTCTGTCAACCTGTCCATCACCATTGCAAATAAGAAAGGGCTCAGAGCTGATCCCTGATGTAAATCCTACCTCCACCTTGAATGCATCCGTCACTCCTACCACAGACCTCACTGCACATGTGTAATTAATGATATTCTTGACCTGAATTTACAGACTGTTAAACTGAAAAAAGGCTCTACAGTTAACCATTGCAAACTGAGCCAATTATGATTCATCAAAAAAAATTAGAGATTTCCAGTTGTTTTGGAATATGAAAGTTATTTTTAAAGCTTTACAAAGTAAAATGAGATTTTCTACAAAATGAAAAAACAGATTTTGGCTCCAAAATTTCTTTGGGTCAGTTTTGCTACGCATCTTCCAATATTAAGTACTTGACCATGTATTTTTTAAAGATAAACATTAAATGTGAAGACCAAAAGCAGCTCTTTATTTAGCTCTGTATTTAGAACCACAATCTATATATCCACTGTGGGAGACAGGAGAATGAGAAAGCAAAAAATACTGCAACAAAAGAACTTTTAATCATCTGCCAAAAACTGCAAAAAATTGAGGCATGTTATGAGTGAAGCAGCTATCAGTAGAGAATGGGATTTTAAAAAAAGTGGTCAAACCTGAAGAAAATTGGTACCACCTAATTTAGCAAATCCATACAACTTGAATAAGTCATTTTTATGGTAGTATGTAAGTAGTTGGGAGAGGGTTGAGGATTGTCCAGGTTTCAACTGAGACACGGAGTTTCAGAGGGTCTCAAATATCAGAACATGGGTCTTTCTTTTTACAGATATAGAGAGTGGTGATTATATTGACTAAAATGTGAAGTTTTGGCTTAAGAATTTACTGCCTGGTAAATTGTCACATAATACTTAACTTTTAACCATGATTGTCTAATGGAAAAATATATAAAATAAACTTGTAATATAGCATTTCAGCCTAATTCTTCTACTTCTGATCCGTCAGGATATAGGAGTCACATTTTCAAAACTTTACCTGTACAGTTAATGACAGTGGCTAATTCCTTTTTTAGGCTTCACATCTTTCAAGACAAGGAAGTCTGAGAGAGAGAGTGGTGCCCCTAACCCCTTCACGAAGCACATCACTTCCAACCAGAGAGAGTAAATTGTCTTTCTCCCAGTTTCCACTGACCTTTGTGTCCTTGCAAACAGTTATGCCATATTAGTAGATGTCCCAGTTCACAAAATTAGCTACATTTAAAAACCTAGAAATACCCCAGACAGGGACGGTGCTACGCTGGGTACGCTGGGGCACATGCTCTTATTGTATGTCTGGAGATTGCCCCAGTCCATGGTTATAGAGTTCTTTTTGTTTGTTTTTTGTTGTTTTTCTTTTATATACAGTACAAATGTACTGCCAACGGAACTCCCGGCCAGGAGTGAAGCTGCAACTTGCTTATCTGCTGTTGACAGCTTAGCCCACTGAAGTACAGAAACACCCAATTTCAATGGGTTTCTATGAAGAAAATTGTCTACACTGTAAGTAACAAAACACCATCGTGAATGTGCATGAGTCAGCAGGCCTTCATACATGTCATTTTTATTTCATTCTTAAAGAAAACTGCCAATAGTCAAAACTATAGGTAGATAATTTCCTACCTGTTACCTCAAGATATTCATTGATCCACTTTCTTTTATCATTTTAACCCCTAAAAGCTTAGTGGATGTAGACTTCATAAAGAAGACAGCTGTTGAAAGTGTTCATGTAAGGATTTGCTGCTGTTTATAATTTATAAATACTAAACATTTGTAAATAATCCTATTGTATGTACCGTAGTAGTATGGCTGGGGATATAAACTGGGAGAAATCCTGTTCTTTCAGGTTTGAGGAGATAGAGACTGTCAAAAAATGAAGATTGACCAATGTCAAAAGTTTGGTTCAAAAGTCAAGTAACATGAATGGGTCTATCATTTGTGGTATTATATGACTTAGTGACTCGCTGAAAGCGCTGATGAATCTGGCATGTGGCCGCATCATGTGGTCTGGGTTTATTTTTGAAGATCTTGTCAATTTTGACAGGGTGTGTAAGAAACACCAAAATTAAAGGAACATTTCAGTTAGGGTTTCTCAACTTGAGGGTCGCATCATATTTGTAAAGTGTGTATGTGTTTGTAGGGGGTTTGGTTGTTGAGAGTCTTGACTTCAATGAATATATAGCTAAACAGATGAATTTATTATGAAACCCACAATAAAGGAGGGCTATCTTTTTTTTTAACCTCACTTACTTTACTGTTATGAAAAGTGATCTTTTTTGAGCCTTCATTTTTGCTGAAGTGGGTCACAAAAATGTTAAAATCAGAAAAGGTTTGCATTAGTTAAAGGTTAATAATCTCTAATTTAAGTGCATTAGCACTTTCAAGCATACTTGACAAATTAAGACTGGAACACCTGGGTGCACAGTTTCAGGTGGCAAAGCACAAAGAAAAGCTGAAAATGAATGGAGCTCTAGTCAAGGGTCTAACAGATGCAACATCACCGTTGTGTTGCCAGGAGCTGGCAATCAGGGGACCTAATGAGAGTAGAGATTTTTCCAACAGGGGGAGATTTCAGAGGAATTACAGATGTCTTTGTAAAGTGTGATGATGTTTTGACAGCTCACTTTGCAAGTATATTTTTTTCTCAAATTGTGGCATGTCATGGACTATAAAAATGATTTTATTGTTGAAAATGCTGCTGTAGTTCTGCAGGAAATCAAAGATGAGACCAAATTTTATTTACCTACATGGCAAGCAGATTATATTGTGTACAGCTGTCTGTTATGCTGACTTGTATAAATATAGCTTGCTTAATTCGGGAATGTTTTATTAGATTCTCTGATGTATCAGGAGGATGTGATGCAAAAACTCTGAAAAGATCTCTGGTGATATAATTAAGATTATAATACTCCTTGTTCATAATAAAGCTAGCATGTGCCATTATAGATTATGTTCTTTTTGTGCCCCATCAACTAGCTACTGTGACCATACTATGTCCTACAAGAAAAGGAACCTGGAACCACCACTGGCCCCAGAGTCAATATCTTCTTTCTCTTCTGTCACAAAGATTACTCTGCCAAATAAATGTATTTCTTTTAATCCTGTTGCAACTGATGATCTTTACAAATTACTGCTTCTCAGCTTACAACTATGGGGACTTCAAATGCACACAGTGTGGTATAGCAGGTCCGCAGCTTAGAAGAAAAGGCCAGTTTTTAAATAAATAATCTCCACACTTGCGGCTTATAGAGGGGGTGTGGTAGTGTGGCCGGAGTGGTTCTTGGACGCAACGTGGTGCGGGCATTTCCTCACTTAAGTGCACAGGTGAGGAATCGTCTGTATCTGTAATTGATGCTGGGAGCTGCTAATCGCCGCATCTATGCCATGTCCCCATTATAAACAGGAGAAGCGTGAGTGCGGAAGACGATCAGGGGAAAAAAAAAAGAGAAAACAGAGGACAGAGGTTAAATAGGAGAAAAAGCAGGACGCGAAGGAGCTGGTGTGAGTGAGTAAGAGCAGGCTCACTGTAGAAGGACAGGCAGCTGGGAGAAGTGATCCTTAGCAGGGTGTTTGGCTGGCACCCAGGGGAAAACGATTGTGGTCACTCCTGCCGAGTTTTGCAGAGGAGCAGGAGTGACCACAATCGAGGACAGCTCACCTGGTAAGGTCGCAGCAGGCAGCAGGAGTCTGAGGCTTGGGAGGTGTAAGCCCCAGCGTGAGCGCCCAGCCCTACAGAGCCAGGGACCGAAAGGCGACCAGACTCTTAGGAGAAGGTCAGCTGCAGGTAGGGCGACTCCCCTGGTGCATGGCCCGGATGGGAGAAGCAGGGGAGCCGCCAGCTGAAAGCGGAACCGGGTTTTGTTTTTAAAAGGACTGCTTCCAGCCATTGTTTTAACCTCATTTTGATGGATTATTTATTAGATTTTAACCTCCACATTTTCACTGTTTTTAATGGATTGTTTATTTATTGACTTTTAGAAGAACTGTACTTGTTTTGAACACTTTTTGCTTTTGACTGTTTTAAATCAAAGCACTTCTGCACTTTGCACCTTTCCCCTTGCTTTGTTTTGGTGTTCTCATTGTCCATCTCATCCGGTTACATTACCGACGGTGTCGGGTTCAAGAGCTCCCTAAGAGGAAGTGGGAGCATGGAGCTGAACCCGCATTGTAGATGGCAAAACTAAAGATAGTAGAGCACATAATATGACACTCTTTGTCACTGTTTATATTTATTCTGGTTTATATTTTATCCTTAAGTGCAACTGCTAGGAGTAAATAACCCTTAATGGTTTTCTAGACTTTGAAATTCAAATTGGTAGACTATGCAAACACAAAGAAGAAAAATCAATGGTACATTTTTAAACAGTAAGTGCAGTGACTTGGAGACCAGAAACCATAATTGTGCAAGGATTTCAATTAAAAGGAAGCAACTTAGACTGTAATTAAGAGCTTGAAGTGAAAGACAACGCCCACTGTGTTACTCCTACTGGACAACGCAATTGTATCAAATTGAATTAATGCAATTTTTTTATGAAATAGCAAATTATACTGAAGGAATAGCAAACCGAAATTCAGCAACGCACTGAGCAATAATACTCTAAAAGCATCTCCATCAAGACCTTTTATTTTATAGATTTCAAACTTGTCAGTCAATAGAGCCAATGGGGAGCTATTAAAAATCAACAGAAGCACACAAGAATCAGAACACAGAGTAGGAGGTCAGGAATTGGCTTATGTTCCCATCTTATAGCCTTTTACTAGTTCACTATATACTAATGCAGTCTTTAGAACTCTCCATTTTATCCCTGTTAGACAGGATAATTTGCATTGAACTGTTTTGGTAAATGCTTTGTGCTGATATTCACCGTCAACAGCCACTGTATATAACATAAAACTGCAAACTCACTCACCATGCTGTGGCCAGTCCAGTACAGGAAAAATCCCTGAGAGTCGACCTTCAATGTAACCAAGTCCCGAGTGGATGGATCCTGAAGTAAATGGGGAAAAAGAGGAGAAAAAAAGTGAAGATACAAATTAGTGGTCACTTGCTGTCACCTTTACTCAACATAGAGTGACATTTTAAGATCCAAGCACTCCAGCCATACACTCGGCCTGATTACATGTATGAAGTAAATAGAAACATCAGTGTGTAATCAGCGTAACTAAAGAGGTGATTAACAGCATACCACACTTTGCCTATCTGCCTGTCCAACAGCAGTAGGCAGCCACCTACGGCAAGCCTGTCAAAGTCTACATATTCACATTCATGACATCGATTTAAATTTATCTGGCTTACAGTGACATCATAAATCATCTTATTCAGCATCACAAGTTACTTTTTGTATCTGTTCTGAAAACTCTACAGAGAATGAAGCATTGGCAAGGGCAACTGCTGCATTACTGGCTTCTGCAGCTATGTATTTAGCTTCATGAGTAAAAAGTCAGTAGAGTGGTTATTCATCTTTAGCCAGGGTAGCATATTAGGAGCCTTTGATATGCTGGTAAATACCTGATGAATATGAAGGATTCACAGGTCATGCAAAATCAAGAGAAATATGTCTCACCTAAGTCACCTCAGACCATTCCAAAGTGAAGTTATTTCAATAGGCTACACTGCAGAAATGTATAATCACACTTCTGATGCTTTGTGAGCATAATTAAGACCAAAAGAAACCTTTGTTAAGGTTGTTACATAACAGTATATGAGTAATAGGTGCATTTTAACAGTACTTAAAATGAAGAGTTACCATAATCATTTGTTATAACTAACATGCCCCACTGTTTTTGTGGTTTTTATTCTGTTTTACATAACGTAATAAAGTGTGTATGCATAAAAAACATCAACAGAAAATGTTCTATGGTGGTTTACAATAACTAAATATTCAAAGCAGTTGAAAAGACTTTTTATAATAATAAAAGCAAAATATTTTATAATAATAAAATTTATCCATTCATCTACCAAACGTTAAACTGGTGCTTTGCAGTAACATGACTTTACTCAATTAACATCAGAATTGCCAGAGAAACTATTCTTGGATGTGATACTAATTAACTTTAGGGCAATACTTTAGTAAAGGCTAAAGTGGTACATGAGAAGCATTTCTTACTGTATACTAGATAATAAATGTTGAAGGCAACAGTGAATTACCCATCACTGAATGTTTGTGGAGTTACCCCTTGAAATTTTACAATCAAAATAAGTGCAGTGGCCCATTTTCATTTGCTTTTGGTCATGTCAGGTCTGTCTTAATTGCTTGAGATGCAGCTGGTAAGGGTTCCAAAAACGTCAAATATTTAGGTGAATGCTGGCAAGCACATTACACACAGCCTTGTTTACATCCTCATTTTGGCTTTTATTTATTTAATACCCTTGGGAAAGTATGGCAGTTTAAAGATAGGATTTTAAAATCTAAAACAAGAATAAATGTTACAAAATACATAAAATTGTCCATATAAACTTTTTTTTGGTTACAATATTGTGATATATTTCCCTCTGTTTCTGCTTTTCCACAGTTACCTGTACTGAGCAGCCCCAGACATACCTGCTATTTATAAATTTAACAATATGTATAATATAGAAACTATTATGGACCATAACTGCACAACAAATGG